>NC_040019.1:8858425-9002357 GCF_000972845.2 Larimichthys crocea
TAATTCTTATATTTTCCTGAAGAAATATCAATTCTAATGTAATCATAATAATAACTAACATTATTTATATATAATGATATATAATGTATATAAGATACAATACAATGTGCTTCACCAAAGATTAAAAATACACACTAAAAAACAAACTATACAAAATATTTTTCATGTTTAGATTTATATGAGCTTTAATTTAGCTTTATTAATTTAATGTTATGATATGTGTTCAAATGTTGAAAGTTTTCTTTATGAAAAAAAATTTCCAGGCACAAAATAACCACCACTCACCTTCCTAACCCTAACCCTAAGCCCACTGAGAGTGGTGTTACAAATTAGTTGCGTATTAATGAGCATTGTGAGAATGAGCCTGCAGGTATTTTTCATAAGGAGGTGATTAGCATGTAAGTAATCAAACAATCATCAATTTAGTATACAAGCTGGAGTTGGTTTTAAATGAAATAGGGGCAAAAATACAACATTCTGATCTGAGGTTTTATGTTTTTAGTGTTAGAAAATTGAAATCAGTCGAGTAGTTTAGACACAAATGAAGAGAAACAGTGAGAAAAAAACCCAGACTGAATTCAGCTTTATTAAACCAAACTCCTTGAATCTCCTTTTAAAATAAATGTTAATAAATCAACCCTGAAACATGAACGTCTTCTTCATTACTCATGACCGTCTTGTTTGTTTCTGTCATCGTCTCTCGTGTCCTCGACTCTTTTAATGTAAAACTTCATTACACTCCTGACAACACCGACACCGCTCCGGTTGATCAATATGTCTTGTCAGTTTTTAGTCTGTTTGTGAAAATGAAATAATTTAGTTACTGTTTTTGATCCCAGAGGCTACAACTATTTTTTCCCTCTTTTATCCTTTATGTGTTTTGTTTTTTTACAGCAACTTTTCCCATTATGATTTGCACCATTAAATGAGTTAATGACTTAAACATGCATTCATAGAGACACAAACTCTGTTTCAGAGAGCGTGTTTGTTTGAGCAGTGCAGGAGTATCTGTGTGTATTCACTGTCAATGACTTAATGAGACAACTTTGACCATGGATCGTTTGGGAAAATTAGTGTCCCTGCTAAAATATGTCTTCATTGTGCTCTTTATTTTCTCTCTTCAGAGTGTGTGTGAGTCCATGCTTTTATAATTATAGTGCAGAGATGTTGGCATGTCTCTGGTTCCATGACATTTATAAGTGTTCATCCCCCCTCCTCCCCCAGGTCATGGGGGTCTTAACCAACTAGGTGGAATGTTTGTTAATGGACGCCCGCTTCCGGAGGTTATCCGGCAACGCATTGTGGACATGGCACACCAGGGGGTTCGGCCCTGTGACATCTCCCGGCAGCTCAGAGTCAGCCATGGCTGCGTCAGCAAGATCCTTGGACGGTGAGCATGTCAACAAGCACCTTACTCAACTTCCGTTGAGCCTGTTCTTTGACCTCTGACAGTGTGTTTACTTATCTTGGACACTTTGGTGATGTCTTCTTTAAACACCCTTCTCCTCCTCCTCCTCTTCTTCCATCTCTCTTCCAGTTACTACGAGACAGGCAGCATCAAGCCCGGCGTGATCGGCGGCTCCAAGCCCAAGGTGGCCACCCCGAAGGTTGTGGACAAAATCGCAGAGTACAAAAGGCAGAACCCCACCATGTTCGCCTGGGAGATCAGGGACAGACTGCTGGCAGAGGGAGTGTGTGACAGCGACACGGTGCCCAGCGTGAGCTCCATTAACAGGTGACAAACTGAATTATGAATGAAATCGTGTTAGAGGTGCGAATATGCCTCTGTGGCTCAGCGCCATGTAGAGATCTGGCTTTTTGTGCACAAGCAGAAAGAGAAGAAGAGTCAGACTGAGTGCATATTCCTGAACTTTCCCCTCTGCATCTTCATTCAATATTAATATGCTCTGATTATGGCAATGCTTACACCCACCAAAGAACATTTAAAGCGGGTGTTAAATCTAAAATTATTGTTTTTGTTCCAGAATAATTCGGACAAAAGTCCAGCAGCCATTCAATCTGCCTCTGGATGGAAAAGGCCTGAGTCCAGGACAAACCTTAAGTAAGTCAATGGAGGTTATATCACCATTCACATCGCCAAGCATTATCATGTGATGGTGACGGATTAAGGTTAAAGATTAAAGAACGTGCTCATTGTTGTGTAGGATTAAGCTTGGGGTATGACCAGTGAGATGTACAGTATCGTTTCCGCTCTGTGTCTCAGACCTGTCTGTCTTTGTCTTTGTCTCTCTCCTTCAGTTCCCAGTTCGGCGGTCACCCCTCCCGAGTCTCCACAGTCAGACTCTTTGGGCTCCACCTACTCCATCAGTGGCTTGTTGGGTATCCCGCAACCCAGCACCGAAGGCAAGAGGAGCCACGATGACAGTAAGAATCAGATCAAATGGCCGAGACGCCACACGTTGTCGTTATTTTGTTTTATTGTGATGGTTCATGGTCGTGAAGTCATTTCCAAACACATACATTCAGCAGCTTTCCTCAGGTTAATGTTTAATTTCTGACTCTTGCACACAGCGTATAGGCATCCTGCCTGAAGTCAGTCACTCTAAAGTATCTTGTAAAGCTGAAAAACACTCGAAATCGCTTTATTTAATCATTTATTTGACCTCCATTTTACCTGAAATTCATCAAGAACAAGAGGCATCAAACAAAAGCAAATAAAAAAATTGAATTCAAAATACTCAAAATTGTCACTTAAAGAGTATTTCAGGCATGCTGGTGGCACAAACAACTAATTCACAAACTTAAAACACAAACCTTATTGTCTTCTTGCAAGTCTGGATAGATGTTAGTATAAGTGTAAGTTAAATGATTTGCTTTTTAACCATAATGTGATGAAATGGTGTAATTTCTGAGGTCAGACTGTTCTGTATTTTTTAGAACTTTACCCATCACCACCATCTTCTTCTTCCTCAGGTGATCAGGAGAGCTGTCGGCACAGCGTGGACTCTCAGGGCAGCGGTGGCGTCCCGAGGAAACAGATGAGGCTGGATCACTTCACCGCAGCCACGCAACATCTGGACTGTGGGTTTGATCGTCACCACTATCCCCCGGACTCATTCGGCTCCGCGTCCGGCAGCAAGACGGAGCAGGTAAAGACCAGGTTTACGTCTGATATGAACTGAAACACAAGTCAGAAGAAATACACAGTCATTTCTAGATATATTTCCTTTCATTTCAGATTTATTTCTCCACAATTCAGCAATTTAAGAAAATTCTGTCTTTGTTTTTTTTGACTTGCACACATGCTTATTTGCTCCCTCGCATACATACGCACACTTTACACTAATAGCTAATCCCTGTTCGTCATCCACAGACTTTGTACCCGCTGTCCCTCATCAATGGCAACCTAGACGATGCCAAGACCAGCCTCTCAACATCCAGCTCCACCATTGGACGGAATCTGACGGCACACCAGAGCTACACCATGGTGACCGGTGAGGCTCTTAATGTTAGATGATGACCTTTGACCTTTGCACCAGTGTGCCGAAGCCACTCACTCTTTTGTTTTTGACATTTCACTCATTCTAAGTTGGTAGGTTCACTCATTTTTTATTTTTATTTTCTCACCCACCTGCACACCGGCCGTCACCACCTCAGAGCCCCTACAGTCCCTGCCGCTCTGTCTAAAACAGGAAATGTCCCCAGAAGTGACGAGCACAAGCCCGTCCCCGAACATGGCAGCATCCAACCTGGCGTTCGTGGAGCTGCAGGCGCTGCAGAAGCCCGTTTCTGTTTCTGTTAGCACCAGCTGCGGCAACTCTAACCATTTCCCCAACGCTTTCAACTCATTCTCCCATCATGCACCGGTGTACGGGCAGTTCAGCAGTCAGCCTATCATCTCAGGTAACACAGGTATCCATGTCATTCATTCACACTTGTTTTTGTGCTGAGTAACTTCTCCCATGCATTTTCATTCATTGATAATTCTGCCATTTATTTTGATCTATTTTGAGATCATAGCTTGGTCTATGAATTGTCAGAAAATAATGGGAAAACATGTTGTTCGTCTAGATTTCTAAAAATTCAATTTATTCTCATGCAAAACACAGAAATCCAACAAATACTCAAGTATTTTAGTCATTTTTGGCATTTTCCTTTAACATAAATGATTAACTGTGGCAGTAACACAAGTAAAATAGTAACTCAATCTTCCGTCTTGATGTTAAAGGTGTGTGTTTCTGTGTGTGTTCTTAGGGCGCGACATGGTGAGCTCCACCCTACCAGGCTACCCACCTCACATCCCTTCCCCTGCCCAGACAGGATACTCCTCCTCCGCCATCACTGGCATGGTCACAGGTAAGTTTGTGATTTGAATTAGGTAGAAAATAATAAAAAAGCAAATGGCGCCAAATGAGTCCGACAGGTAGAACGAAAGAGAGAAGGGAGGGTGCAGGAAGAAAGAGAGGGACTAAAGAGAAAAGAGCGGCTTGTAGATTAACAGGAAGACAGGCTGAGTCAATGAGTAGTCTTGCCAGGGTGGTGAACTGTGTTGTGTGTAGTTGTGTGTGTGCGCGGGTAGTGCACATGGGCCCAGGGGGTACAGGGAGCAGGCTGGGGGTTCCGCCCTGCTGCCCACACCCCCCACCCAGACACCTCTGACCACACATCGCCATGGGAACCAGGGGGCCCAGGAGGGAGATGCAGGGTGGGCGGACGGGGGGGTGTAAAGTCTGGGTATGAGCGAAGAGGAGGAGGTCTTTGTGGTGTGTGTGTGTGTGTGCATGTACGTGCATGTTTGTGTGTGTGTGTGTCTACGTCAGGATGCCTGCATACAACTAGAGAGACTGTGTGTGTGTGTGTGTGTGTGTGTGTGATGTGCCTTTTTTTTTTTATTTGAAGTCTGCCCTCCGAAGCGCGAAATGAGAGGGTCTGATTTATTATTTTTCTGGTGGGCTCGCTGTGAGGAAGCGTTGCTACACAATTACTGAGCGAAGGGGGGGTTTAGGACAGGAGGAGGAGGAGGGGAGCTCAGGGATTCATTCCAGCCAACATAATTACCAATTAGATATTGGAATGTTAAAAAAAAGAGAAAAGAAAGAAAGAGGAGTGCCAAAGAGGCTAAAGCAGGAAGTGTAGGACGGATAGCAGCAGCAGCAGCAGGAGGAGGAGGTGGAGGAGGAGGAAGGTGGAGGAGGAGGAGGAGGAGGGCATTTCAGAGGGCAGAGGCTGAACGATGCAAGGGGGCCAAACGCTGAGGAGAGAGGGCGTAGAAGCTAGCCGTATGCACGCACCACTGGGCCGAGGGATTTTACCCTCAGCCATCCACCTGCACCACAGATTAATGGTTTACAGGCTGCACTAACTGTTGGTGAATTATGAGCTAAGGCTGAGCAGATGCTGGCACACACACACACACACACACACACACACACGCACAAACAATGCCACTCTATGGAGCTCTTGGCGACATCTTTGCCTTTTAATAAAGAACGTTTTCTTTGTTGTGTCGACGTGTCTCGTCTGGATGTTTGATGAAGTTCTTCTTTCTTGCAGCAGGTGCAGACTACTCGGGTCAAACCTACAGCCATTCACCCTACACCTCCTACAGCGAAGCCTGGAGGTTCACCAACTCCAGCATACTGGGTGAGTACGGACACACTGTACTGCATTTCTGATGTTTGTTTACTTATTACTGATATTACTTCTGAATATATTAAGTTAACCTCCACAATAACAGATGTTATTTAGATGCTGAGATGGAGTCTGCATCTGCATAAAACTCACTCCTACTGATGATTCGCAAACATTTCATCATGATTAGAATTTAAATGATCTGCTGCCAGGAAGTGACCTCAGACACATGCATGCATATCAAGGATCTTTTTCTGTTTAGAAAAGTCTCATTAAACACTCCATAAAGGTTGGAAACCTCTTTTTGCAGCATAAAAAGCTGCCGACAAAACCATATAAAACAGTCGAAACAATATTAAAAGAAGATTATGAAACTAAAAATGAACAAAGAAGTCAGTTACCAAAACTACAATTTCCTTTTTACAGACTATTCCAGGAACACATGTTCTTCACACGTTCTTTCCCATCTCATTATATTTACATTTATTAATTTAACCACATACTAATGAGACACGATTCAAGGAGAGGCCTTCAAGTGTCAGCTCCATATCCCACCTGACACTGGGGACAGACGGCAGACATGTGTCCCGTAGTCTGGGATAATGATCGCAAGAGATGTCATATAAAAGGTGGGGTATCTTCCTGTCAGACTGGTGTTTTCCACCACATCTCCTCACCATTAGAAAACAAAAGTCCTGCATCCCTCTCATCTTCTTTATTATTCCTGAAGAGTCATGACAGGGGGTAAGACTTAAACCACAGGACAGGACAAACCGTCCAAGCAGCTCAGACTTCCAGCTCAACCATCTGCTGTAAAAACCTTTGGATAAGATGGATAAAGAAAGTCTGATCCACCACCTTCCACTCCTGATGGCCCTTTCATCTGTGTCTCCCCCCGCAGGTTCACCCTATTACTACAGCTCGGCCTCCCGCACCGCTCCACCGTCTGCAGCCGCCTACGACCACCTCTAGTCCCTGCCTGTGCAGATGGAGTCAACCTGGAGGACTTTACATCAGCTGACACATCTGATCTGATCACGGACCAAGGCATGAAAGTCAAAACTGGATGTGAACTTGAGACTCTGCTGATGAACCAGCACATTTTTTTTCTTTTTCAACATCCTACCACACCTGATGTTATTTATTTGTCATCACTGATACCATCGCCCAGGGTAACTCTGACTCATGCACGTTTACACATGGCTAACAATGAAATCCTCACCAGGGCCTGTTTTCCAGAGACGTCTCACATCAAGACCAAGCTGCATATTTTTCAGCATACAGAGCTCTTTAACACTGTTTTTGGCCAAAGACTTTCTTTCTCCCACATCTGCAACTTGTCACCACTGATCCAGCGAATACGGATATGCAACTCCTTTATACTGAACTATGCCTGCTTTTGTTTACAACCATGTTGTTGTTGTTTTTTTGTCCTAACATCACAAATGAATTCCTTTTTTCTGATCTGTGTCTGCTTGCAAATTCACTCTGTGACTTGTTTTCACTGTAAATTCAGACTTAAATTCCTTGTAGTGAAAAATAGACTAAAAGGTGACACCTTAAATCACATTTACAATAAAATGCCCACATATGCCCCTCAGAGACAATTAATGTATTTGTCTAGCAATATGTACATATTGTAAATGATGAATTACTTATGGGGAAGTGATGCAATTTTACTCAGAGAATGACTGATAAGGGAGGGGGACGACGGTGATTTGGCTACTAAAAACCAACAAGGCTTGAAATACATTTGTTTTGCGTCCAATAAATTTAGTTTGTTGTCATGCTGATGTTTGGTAAGAACTGTGACTATTTTTTCGTATACTGTTATTAATATTATTGCAGATGTAAATAATGAATTTCTAAAGAATTATTTTAATTAAAGCATGACAAATTTACTCTTTGTTTGTATTTACTGTCTTTTTAAAGGATGATCTGATTTTCTTTTTTTTTTTTTTTAAATATAACACCATAATAAACTAAGTATCTTTTTGTAGGTGTAGAGCTCTCTACTCATATTTTGGTATGTTAATGGAGTGTTTTTATTATTATGATCATTATTATTATTGTTATTATTATTATTATCATAATTATTATTTGGACTAACAGCCTACTTAGACGCTTAAAGTTGCACGTTTTTTGTTCCTCTCAGCATTTTTTTTTAAAAGGACGAAAGCAATGATCCTGCAAACACGCGCATCTGTTTAATTTCTTTTTTTATTTTCTGCATCATGTAGTTTTATTTGCAATTATTTCGTCCCCTCTTTGCGGCCTCGTAATTGCGGCGCGTTAACGATGGCACGGTTCGGCGGTGCCGCGGCCCACCTGGTGCCGCCGCGCGCTAGAGGATGGTGATGATGATGATGATGATGATGATGATGATGATGATGATGATGGAGAAGGAGGATGAAGAGTAGAGGGAGGCCGCGCGCTCCCCACGTGAAATTGGCTCTTTTTAGGCGCGCGTCTGTGATACCTGTGAGTGATGCAGTGTATTGTCAGGTACGAGTTTATTTATTGTAGAGTTCAAATGAAGTTGATGTGCAGCCAAAAAACAAGCTCAGAACGGATTATTAGCTCCAACAAAATAACATAAAACTGCGTTTGTATACTGTCAGATATATATTCATAATACATATTCATTAGGTACACTTGTACAATCCAGTGTGATCCAGTACAACTTTTACAATTTTTTGTTGACACTGTCAGAAAGGTATTAATTTAACTAATTATTATGGCAGTGGTGGGTTTACAGGTATTAATTTAACTAATTATTATGGCAGTGGTGGGTTTACATACATAATATCAGAAACACCTCTCAATATAATGCGGCACTTCTTTTTAACTCTACTGCATACAACAACCTCAACAGTAAACACAAATATTTAAATCTGAATTTAAGCTTTTAAGAAATTATAAGCTTTTCAAAAAAAGTGTAATTCATGGCAGAGTTGTTGTATTTGTGTACCTGTGGGCCCCTTTGTGTATATGTATATATATATTTTTACTGTTTATGAGTTAGCACTTCTTCCTCAGCCACTGCCTATTTGTCATAGAATTGTAGATATGTGGTGTTTTTATGATATATTATATTTATATATATATTATATAATATAATATATATATATTATATATCTATATATATATTATCAATTATTATCTATTGAGTATCCATTTTGGATATGCAAAAAAAACGATTTTATTTTATGTTTGTTTTTGTATATTTTATTTTATTATATTTTATTAAATTAGGCTATATAAAGAAACTTTGGGGTTACTAGCGGTACGTGTGCACTTGAACTTGCTGGGTTTTACCCTCTTTTGTGGAGGCTGCTGTTTCAACCTCTGCAACCATTTTCAGTGCATGGACTTCTGCGTTTCGTGACCTAATTCATCTTTAAAGAAAGCCTCAAAGCCTAATTATAAAACTTTATGAAGGCTTTTGTCTGACTTCTGAGACAATCACTTAAAGTCTTCAATATCAGTTCAGTCAGAGCACTATTTGTCCGCTGATGAAGATCTGTCCTGACGTCTTCCTGTTTACAGGATGCACTTCTTTTTCTCTCTGAGCCTTCACCCTCCTCACATTTCACTGTTTTTTCCTGACTCACCTCTTTACGCCCCTCTTTTTGTATTCCTCTCCTGCAGCCGCACCACTGTACACGTCGTGTACCGCCCTGTAAACTTTAAACAATAGCTACACTTCATCCCATTGTTGTCCAAGTGGCCTGGCCCACTCCAGACAGCCCATCAACTAGACTGGACACTTATTCTTTCCAGTTCCCTGCTCAGGCATGCAGAAACACACACATCCATGTACACTCATACATGCAGAGGAGCTTTCAAGTAAACGTGGCAAACATTTTCACTGAACCCAATTTGAAATTCCTCAGCCACCTGATGGCCAACTAAATGTTAAACATTAACAGTCTTGCTGCCAAAAAACAAAACATTATCGTGGTACACACAAGCCACAGCAGAAATAACTCCTCTCTGTCTCTCTCTGGGCCTATTAGCAAGGAGGTTTCGGGCCACAGTGCTTCTGGTCTGGTAATGAGCCCGACAGCACAATACAAGCACCAGGCCGGAACAGCTGAGGGCAGACAAAGCTGGCAGGACGGGGCGACTGGGACTACATTTAACACAGAGCCATACTAACACTGTGTCCATATGTGTGTGTGATGGAGAGACAGAGCAAGAATGTGTGTGTGTGTTTGTGTGCTATCACAAGGTGTGTGTGTGTGTGTCTGTCTGCAGAGGAGAAGGCATGTGTCCCATTACCATTATGGGGACAAACTCAAAGACAGAATGGGGGCCCCTGGAGAAATTGCTGCCAAAAAGGCAGCAGAGGAGTGTGTGGCAATCAGTGGGATGACGGGTCGGGGTTGTCCTGCGCCAGTCATCTGGAAAGTTCTCCACTTATCTCTGAGCCCGAGACACTGGCCAACCAATTCAGCCCGGCAAATAAGTATTATGTTGGCTGACAGAATTTGTCCGTCCAAATGAGCTGCAGAACACGCTGTTGTTTTAAACTGTGAATGGCAGCGCTGCCGCGTGGGCCCCACCCGGCTCAGGCTTTTTATGGCCCTCGAGAAAACCCAGATTGCGTGAGTGAACCCATCACCTTTTCTATTAATTGTTTCTGGACAAAGCCCGGCTGATTATTCTGAACCTTTTGTCGCCCTTTTTAGCATCGAACATCCTCCTTTTCTTTGCAGCCCTTTGACAGCTTGAGATTCTTGTTCTGCCGTGTTGACTCAAAACTCCTCATTCTCCTTTCACTTCATGCACCTTTAACAAGAACTAACAACAACCACTAAAGGGGCCAGTATGATTCAGTACTTGTCAGATAGTCGAACTAAAACCCTCTCCCGACACATCTCTCTGATGTTGAAATTATTAGAGCTGTGTCTGACAATCTTTGTAACTTTTTGTTCCAACAATCCGACAATCATGTCCACCTTTCACAGTTATTGGCCAGGATTTCTTCATTCAGCCACATACAAAGAAGAAATCCATTAACACAGAGTATGGCTCAAGGTGAATGGATGTCAGGTATTCAGTAATAAAACAAACAACAATAAAGTGTTGGACAACTTTGATCTGATGATGGCAGTAGATGAAAAGTTAAGAGGTCGTTCACAGAGGTACATGAATATCTGTGCCAATTTTCATGTCAAATATATCAGTCTAACCAAAAAAAAAGTCTCAATAAAGGCCAACTTTAGCTTTCAATCACATCATGACTTTTATTAATGGAAAATTCTGTAAAGCCACCAGATGTGGTTGAAAACATTGGTAACAAATTGGTTCCAAGGTCAACTCTAGCCCTGAACCTTGAAGTTTTAACACTCAATAACTGTCAATACATGTGTTTTCACTAGAAAATACATGTTAACTTCATGGCGCTGCTAGAGGAAAAGTCAGAGGGATTCATCCTCTGAGAACCATGAATGACCAAACAAACTTTGGTGCCAATCCATCCGGTAAATGTTGAGATATTTCACCTAATAATTGGAACATTTGGCCTGATGGTGGGGCTATATGAAAAGTCACAGGATCAAGAAAATCATTAGGATTCATCTTCTGGGTACCACAAATGTCTGCACAAAGTTTTATAGCAACATATTTCAGTCTGAAACCAAAGTGGCCGACTGAAGGTTGGATTTCCATCCAAATGTTGGTATTTTGGCCATGAAAAAAAGAGCCTCAGAACACCTGAGCGGACTTCAAATGACAACACCTTCCTCAAATTTCAAGAAGCTATCTAATCTCCTCCACCTTTAGCCATAATGCACCTGGAACAAATGTGCCAGTCAAACAGAGCAAAGTGGTCAAACAGAGGGTGTTCCTGTGTAGGAAGAGGCGGAGGGAGGAAACACAGGTGCCCTGTGTCCGACCAGCCTATTAAACAACACACAGGCCCTGAAGGCAGGAAGCTACTATTGACTGGAAGACATCAAGAAAAACGCACCTTTCAAAGCACACACACACACACACACATTCAACCCTACACACACATACACACATGCCGAGGTGGATAAAATCTGCCAGGTATCAGGTACTGCCCTGAGGGAGAGGGTTGACCTGTGGATGCCGGTGGCGGTCAAAAACACAGCTGACAAATAGTTCATTCAACATCACATACACGTCTCGATAATGTTGTTTTACTCTTGAATTGCGCCGCAGATTAAAGATCAATCAGAGAAAGGACAGATGCAAATATTTATAGATGTGGATTGAGCAGTAAAAACTGACTCCTGTATAAGCTGAAAGATGAAATGAGATAAGATGGAGGAGATTAGTCCTCAAACATTCTTGCTCCGCTCTATACGTCGCACTGACCCATGGAGCGCCGACTTCAAGATCGTGTTTGTCCTGCATTTTAAAAGCCACCCAGTCTGTGCCCGAGGAGTGTTGTCAGAGGCAGGAGTGTGTGTGTGTGTGTGTGTGTGGAAGAGGAGAGGGCAAAAAGAGGTCATGCGTTGAAACGCCCTTAAGCAAGGCACTTGCTTTAACTCTCTCAATAAGAGGCTCCTTTGCTACAAAAAGCCAGCCTTTGTAAACAGGGTAAGAAGGGTCGGCTCTGATGAAATCTAAAGAGTGATTCATGTTTGGACTGGGTCTGATTGGCAAATAAAATGAAAATGTCTGGCCGTGAGAAAAGCATCGCTAACGAGTGCAGTCTGGGATGGAAAAAAAAAAAAAAAGACAGGGAAGATGTTTTTCTTCAGTGCCTCCCATTTCTTTCAAATCAACTTACAGCAATAAAAGAATATCACTTCCCACTGAAAACTGCACTCACATGGAAACCAAATGCATTTAATGTGTTCGGCTGTCTGGAGTCATGTCTGTTACCAGTGGATGCTGGATAAGAGAGGGTTATTACTTAATGTCTCAGAGAAAGAGTCAAATGGAGCCTGAGTGGAAAAACAAATGACCACAGAGAGACTTCAGGGACCCTGGACGGAGAAAACCAAATCACAACAGCAGCAGTCAAGAGCAAAAGGATGGAGACAGAGAAACGGAGAGGACAACACTAAAGAGGGAGACAAAAAGTGTTAGTGTTAGTCAAGTGTTAGTGCTAATAAGAGATAAAAAAGTACCAAGTAGAGCGTGCAAGGCGTTAGCAGCAGATGGAGAATGATTGTCAGGAGCATTGAGGGACAACCCAGGGATGGATGTGAGTGCTTACAGTACAATTGTATGTTTCATGGCATTCATGGGTGTTTGTGACGTATGTTTACTGAGCATTTCAGAGCAGACATTGTGGATGTTGAGCAATGTTCAAAGCAACATTGCCTCTATGTATGTGTGTGTGTGTGAGGGGGGAGGAGGAAAGTGGAAAAGAAGAGGTCCAGAAGTGACCTTATGTGGTCTTTTTTTTTTTTTTTTTTTTTTGAAGCCCATGCTAGACAAGCCTCTAATGATCACAACTTGAGCTCTTGCCTTTTTAATTACCCACCCAGGCCTGACTGAGTCGCACAAAGCTTGAGAATGGAGTGGCGCAGATGGAACAAAAACAGGCCAACTTCTTGGGAAGGATGCCCTCTGAACCCAGCAGCTAATGCAGTCCCTGCTGCTCCAACCGGTCCATTATTGTTGTTGGAGAGGAGGAGAGAGATGGCACTCCAAAACAAGGCCACCACCACCACTGCCACCACCGTTGAAGTCATGGTCCACAGGCCATGTGAGAAGAGCTTTTGGTGGAGAGCTCCTCTGTGACGCCAGCACACCAACCAAGCACCTTTAGCTCAGATTAAACAATTCAATTTGATTTGAAAGACAAAGAGGAGCTAATGGCCGCCTCTCACTGTAACATTTCGTCACAGGCCCGAGAGCATGTAGGTTAGCCGAGATGGCGTCGCCTTTCTGCATGTTGGGCCTATCCTCACCCGCCCCTCTTAAGGTGCTATGATGGCCCGGGGGCACCCTGTCACTCATGTGGCCCATCAGTCACCCTCATCTGCAGAATCTGACTTTATCTTAATGAGCTGTTGTTATTCCTGCAAATGAATGGAGACTGCTTCCATTGACGGGACAAGAAGTTGAGCATTATCACGTTAATTAAGCAGCACAGATGATCTCTCAGAGGCTCCTCGGTTTCACCTGATGTCCGTCAAGGAGGAAAGAAATCCCCAAGGCGTCCGTTAGTCCAGCGCCTCAATCGGACACCCAAACAGGACAGTGTGTCCTTGTCTGTATTGTCTGTGCTCTTCATTGCATTTCTTATTGTCACACCACATTCCTGTGTGTGTGTGTGTGTGTGTTAGGAGTTGGGGGTGCACTTGATTCTAGACATCCTGCTCTTATTGTTGTCCACCCCAGGTCAACCGCTGCTCAACACGTCAGGCTGAAAGAGAACAAAATGGGGCCCGTGCCACTGAGAGCGATCACACACATAAACACACACACAGGTCTGCTCCACCTTTTTTTTCCCTCGATCTTTGGATACGTAAAAAAACACCACACTATCCCCCGCATTTGCCACTTTCAGTCTTCCGAAGTGGTTCCCTCTTTGGTTTCCTTGTCCTTTTTGAATTTGAATTTCTTCAAGTGCTTGTCTTTTTTGGCCTCCATCTTACGTTTAGTAGTTTGCGGTGACATGCAGGAGAATCATTCCACATTTAGACGTGCAGCATTTGCAAAATTAAGTAACTTTAAAGTGACTCTATTACGCGAATGAACGATTTTACAGACCACTGGATCTTCAGATAATTTAACTCTGCGATTAATATTTTAAAAAAGCTTCTTCCTCTGTGAGTTCTGTGGGAAACACTGAGTTTTACACCAAAATAGATAGATAGATAGATAGATAGATAGATAGATAGATAGATAGATAGATAGATAGATAGATAGATAGATAGATAGAGTCAAGAGTGTTTTCTAGTGTTTCGACTCACCTTGATGAAACAAGAAAATTGTAACATCACAGCTCACAAAATGTTTTAATTACTACTCTTTGTTATATCTAAACTGAAAGAAAATAACTGAATTGAACTGAAGTTCAAACAATTAAATTAGAGTTATTAAATAAATCACATTAAATGTGTTAACATCTATAAATAGTCTCACGAGCAGAGAAGCACAAGAAGTTAATCATGAACAGAAATAACACTTTATTCTTCCTTGAGGAGAAACACAACACGGAATATTTTGACAATGAACCCTTCGTTTAGAAAACATATGTAACAGTAACACAAACTTCATGAACAATTACAGAAAACAAATCAACGTTATACAGAATATTCGAAACAATAAAAGTGCAATTAGGATTCTTTTAAAAACAAGTTTAAAACTACCTGACAACACGTCCTTCGTTCACTCCAAGATGTGCTGTGCTACGGCACCCTCTAGTGGTTTAAGTTTTAAAGGCACATTTCTGCCCAAAGTAAAATAAGGAATGAGAGCCAGGTTTCACTGACTTTACTGCAGATCAAAGTTTAACACAACAAAACTAAAATAAATTAGCTCCAGACATTATGAGTCACTCAACAAATGAATCAGGCTGTCCACCCTCTAACCAGAGCGAGTGAGGTTGAGGGTTAGGGACTCCCTGAGGTTGATTTTCATAAAAGTGCACCAGATAAAAATGCAGAAAAACTCTAAAACACCGTTCAGGCCTCTTTGTTCCATCGAGGAATGATGGTCCTCCGGTAAGTCCGTCTTTCTGAGATGTTGCGTCTGACTTTGATGACCGTCGGAGGAAGCAGCTCCAGCTCCAGAGAGGGGCTGGAGTGGGACTTTTTCAGCCCCTCGTCCTCGTCTTCTTCCCCCACAGAGTCTGCACACACGGCTTTATCAAACTGGTTCAGGTCTGCGATGCTCAACATGCCATCTCCTGTATTTTTCACACTCTTCCAGGACTCCAGCACCTGAATGTAGATCTCATAGCGGCACATCTGCAGGGTTTGAACACGGGGTCACTTACAGGTCTTAATACACTTGTATACACACACTTTCACTCAGGACACTTCGATTACCTCATGCTGCAGATACTCTGCTCTGACGCGATGCTCCTCTAGCTCCTTAGCTTTGGCTTTTTTGCCCTCTGGTAAGTTTTGCTGCAAGTACGACAGGTCTGCCTTGAAGGACTCCAACATTCCTGTGTGAGACTGCAGCTGGCGTTCCTGCATGGGGAGACAGACAGAGGAAGAGGTTTTATGCAAATCCTGCAGAAGAACAAACGGAAAGAATGTGCTGAGAGTATTAACCCTGTCCTACTCCAGCTGCAGAAAAAACATGATTTGTTTGTTATTATAAGAAATTGTATGAAAGGAATGAAGAAAGAGAGGTAGGAGTGCACACCAGAGTGTGGGCGGACTGCGAGGCGGGGAGGATCGGCCTGAAGAACCTCCTCTGAGAGCCGACGGCGGCGGGGAACGGAGGCGAGGAGTGAAGAGCCGAGACCAGGTTGATGCGGCTGATCCATGAATTCATCTCCACTTTGGATCTGGGAGGAAAACAAACATAAACAGTACATAAACACACACACACACATAAACACACTCACATTCTCAGCTGTGCCGTGACTTACGAGGCCTGAAAGAGGAACACCCTCCAGTCGGCTGTCTGCAGACGGAAGACGTGCGGCTTCTTGGTGTACTCGGCTGCCTGCTCGGCCAGAGAGTGATGCACACTCACCACCTCCTCGTTAGTCGGCTGGTCCTTCCTATCATCCTGACACACACACAAAGATGCTCAAATAAGTAACTGTATTCATACATACAAGAGGGAAACATTTTTAGAATAACACTGAGTTACTTACCTTCTGTAAGTAAAGCACCATTCCCCTCAGCACTCCGTAGAAAGTCTTCCAGCTTCTTTTCCCCCACGGAGCTACAACACACAAACATCCAGCAGGTACAAGATTAGACAGAAATCATATCAAATCCCTTCATGTTACAAATAAGACCAGAAATGATCAAAACACAGATTGTTGCATCAATGAAAACCTGAAGCTACCAACTGCATTATCAACAGGTCCAAGAAATATCTCAAATGTTTATTATCAGTTGTGATTTCACAGTATTGTGTAGTTCTTAGATTGTTAGTACACAGGGTAATGTGGTGTGCTCAAACTAAGTGTATTTATGTAAAAATGTTATTTAAATACATTTAAAACATAGTGACTAATGAAATAGGTCAAATATGAAAATATATAAATCTGCTCTGCTTTGTGTGTTGTAGTAATTGTTTTTATATTGATATTACATGCTGTTATTTTCCTGCAAAGTGCCATTGAATAACTTTAAAATCACTATATAAAATAAATGTAGTAGTAGAAGAAGCAGTGTAAATATAAGATAAAAATATTTGAAATATATAAAAAAAAACATTTAAATTGAATATTAAAGCTCACCGAATCACTGCCAGGAGGTCAGAATTTGTCTTTGGGTGATAAAAGGCTAAATGTCTATAAAATATCTTTAATATGTTGCAACACAAAGCCAAACAGATATCCTCAGTTCACAATAATAATAATAATAATAATAATAATAATAATAATAAATAGATATATACGACTCATCCAATACATATAGAATAGATAATAATATGGTTCTCTCATAAATTGCTCAACACCCAAAACCAAACCCCATCACACACAGGATTTAATGTTGGTGTTGATTCTGAATGTCAAATCAACTAAATCCCGACTCTTTTTAAAGGCAAAGTAAACTTTAATGTCAAGTTTGCGTCTCACTCACTGCGTTTGCCGTCAATGTCAGCATGGAGCTTTCTCTGCAGGAATCCCTCTTTGACCACGGAGGCCGTTTTGTCATGAGGAACGTCCTGGAAGGGGTTGGCTTTTGAACGCAACGGCGCGTCGTCTGCTGCGTCTTCGTCTGCCAGCACGGTGTTCTTCAGTTCCTCCTCGTCACTGAAACACGCAAAGACAGATTCTTATGTGTGAGATTATATCTGTGAAGAATATGAGATTGTTTGTATTAGTCCACTTACACGGCCCACTCCAGCGGTTCACTCTTTATGGAATTGTAAAGACTCTGTAATGAAGATGGAGAAGGAAAGGTTATTTGAAGGTTATTAGGTGATTTTCCCCAACCAGGATTTGACACTTAAAAAAGAAAATCAGTGACAGTATTACTTTCAAGAGGTCCTTGTTGAAGTTTTCTCCTTCATTCATCCCATCCAAGTTGGACACAAACTTAGAAGAGGACATGGATTTTCCTACGTTCTGTTAACACACACAAAACATACAAATGCCTTACAGGGGTTGTTTGGTAACACGGTGCTGAGTCAAAATAAAACTTTTACAGTCATACCTGCCCATGCAAGTCAGTGTTGAGAAGCATCAAAGCACATGTAAGAGCCAACACAGATCCTGAGGATATAAAAAAAAAAGAAGAAAAGAGTGAAGATGACACTCATCTGTCAGATGTGAGCACTTGCTGCTGTGTCTTTAAGCATGACCGAGGCTCACCTGAAGAGGAGAACGAGTCGGGGTTGCACTGCTGGAAGCGGCAGGCGAAATGCTGCAGCACGCGCTCTCTCTCCTGAGTCTCTCCTATCAGCACCACAACTTTTAGGAAAGATCTGAGTGAGAGAAGAAAAAAGACATTTACAATCATCTTTTATGAGAAATGTAATCAGAGCTCAGCCTCGGTAATTCTTACCTCAGGGCATGATCGAGAGGTTGCCCGGTGAAGTCAAAGAATTTCAGATATTCCTCGCCGACAGCACGACTGTAGTCGTTACTAAACAGAAACAAAACACATTCTGCGTCAGTGTTCTGTTGTTTCACTATATTTAAAAGTAGCACCATATATCTTTAACTCTATATCTTGATGTAAACAGTGGGTCAAATGTTTGTGGGCTAAACTGAAAGCAAAGGAGGAGGATGTGAAAACAAAAAATCATATGACTTATTTTTCTCCAAGTAAGTAGAGGAAATCAAACTGTGAAAAAACTTGTATTAATTGACTAATGTGTCCAGGAAAGGATTATATTACAGCTAAATCTGAATATTATGACAACAGAAGCCTCTTCATCCTACACTTTCCATAACATAACTAGACTCTCCGCGTCTGATAAATGCCAAACTCTCTTAACCTCTACGCCCCCGGTATGTGAGAGTGGGGACTTTCTGTTATTAATTAATAGTTGCCATGATACCCTCGATGGCATCATTAGACTTTCGAAAACTAAATGTGAAGGTGATTATGTGGAAAAAATCACACATTTCTCTGTGGGCTTTAAAAAGGTGGATGTGCTGTGTCTGTACAGGGATTATTAAAGTCTTCTCATTAGAATCTTCTTGTTAACCTCGAAGACAAAGATGTTTAATCGCACAGTTAAGAACTGGTTTTTCTTCCTCTGGTTACTGAGACTGGCAGATTCACAAACAGCCAGGAGGTTAACAGACTGTAGGCGCGGTTGTGATTCAGATTGTAATTTTCTGGTGTATAGTTAATAAAGGACTGGAAAGGTTGCTTAAGTTCAATGTGTTTAAGTTTGCTAACTTTAAAAACCTGGAGGATGCAGTGAGGTGGACTAATGTGTTTGTCACATCTTTCTTAATTTTGTTGTAGATAATGAAGGTCTGAAGATTTGTTTGTGAAAGTTATTATAATACATATAATATATGTGCTTACTCTTTGTCTAAATGCTTCACCACATCCACACGCGGGATCCCGTCCAACTTATACAGCCGCTCAGCGAGGCTTCGGGCCATCTCTCTCTCCACTTCACCTCCGTTGATAAGAGGTGATGTTGTCTCGGGGGGTTTGGGTTGCTCTCCATTGGCTACAACCGTTTGCACAGATCCGTCCCCGCTACCTGCGACGTCTTCAGCCTGATGTGGCGTCTCAGCCTGTTTGTCCACCTGATTGATCTCTGCAGTCTGCTGTGCGACCTCAGTCTCAGCAGACAGCTGCTCTGTTATTTGGGGCTCATCAGTCTCCTCTGGTAGCACGGGCTGCTCAGAGAGCGTTGGTTGCGATGAGTCGGCCGTTTGCTCATTCTGCTCCGGTGGCTCCGTCTGTTCTTGCTGCTCCGCCACTCCGGGGTCTTCAGCTTCAACACAAACTGTCTGCTCTGACGGAGTAGACTCCTCAGGGGGGTCAGCGTTTTCGGGTTGAGTCGACTCTTCTGTCACTTCCGCCTGTGGTTCCAGAGCTTCTCCTAACTGGTCTTCAGAGTGCCGCTCCTCTGCTTGATGTGACACCTCTGCTTGGATCTGCACGGGCTCTTCAGTCATCTCAACCTGCTCAGGCACCTGTGCTTGGATCTGCACTGGCTCTTCAGTCATCTCAAGCTGCTCAAAGTGTTCAGGCTCCGGTGACAGCTCTTGTGAAGACGTTTGGTCACAGTCTAAACTTATCTCCTCCAGTTTTTTAGTCAGCTCCAGTTGCTCTTGTGAGTTTTCTCTCCTCTCTGCTGCTTGTATCGGTGGTTCTTTGTTGTCGTCGTCCGCAGCCTCCGACACTTCAGGGTCCACTTTCTGATCTACATCTGTGCACATTTCTGGCTCTTCAGTCTGTCCTGCGGGTTCTTCGTGTAACCGTTCTAGTACCTCTATGTCTTCTTCACTGCCTGAGCATCGCCTTTCCTCTAAAAGCTCTGACTGTTGCAGATCAATTAGCTTATCTGGGTTGCTGGTTAGTCCAGTATTGTCAGTTTGTAGCTGCTCTGCTGGAACCTCCCTGCAAAGTATGAATGAAATATGTAAATGTTGAAAATAGATTAACATCATGACAGGATTTACCGTTAACACACACTTCCTGTTCCCTTTTCTTTAGTTAAGTCTATGATACTCACACATCAACAAGGCAACTGGCAGTTTGGTCCTCGTCACCTTCCTCTGTACCTTCTTCTTCTACCTCGGCTCCCTCCTCCTTCTCCTCTTCAGTCTCGATGGCATTCGTTGTGGATTGCTCTTCCTCTGAGTCTTCCTGCCCAGTCAGCAGAACGCCGGGCTCCTCCTGTTCCTCTTCTAGATTTATATGTACAAAATTGTCCACCTCACATTCTGAGCCTTCGATCTCTTTGAGGATATCAATTAAGTCCACGACAACGGGATCTGAGTCCGCCGAGTGTCCCCTCTCTTCGTCTGAGTCTGTCCTCAGAGAGAGTTCTGGAAGATTTTTTAAGAAGACAATCAACATATAGCATAACACTGTGTCATGATTCACATAATCAAACGGTTCTACATTTCTGATGTAAAATGAGCAGCAAACATTACCGAGAATCATATATTTGTGTTCTAAAACAGAGCAACCAATGGGGGAAAAAAAACAGCCGTTTCACATCAAATTAAATGTGGTCTGAGTAACACGTACCGTTATTACTGTCTAGCAGCTCGTGTGTTGAATCTTCCTTTTCCTGTGCCGCCGGCTCTTGCACATTTGCAGCATCACATGGCTGGAAATTGCAACACAGGCCATCAATCATGAACTTGAGCTTGTGATTGCTAGTGGGTTCATGTGTAGGCACTCATCTGACCAACCTTATATCCACTCTATTCCCCCCAACTTACTACAGTAACCCAAACACGTCTCCAAGGAGATAAAGACCGAGGTGGTGAGGAAGGAAGGAGTGAAGGAAGATTTAATGACACAGGAAACTGTATCTATACACAGAAAATGTACAAAAATATACAAAAACGAAAATAATAGCAGTGTGACATCATCACACATCACTTTGTAACTCCTCACATACCTTGAAGGTGCTTCCTGTCCACTCTAGATCCGAGTTCAGAAGCCCTGAATCGAACCCATCTTCTTCCTCTCCGTCCTCCTGTGTTAAAAGCTCTTCATTAACTTCTTGACGCCCGTGAAGTGATGGGGAAGTGGTGCCTAGGCTTGTCCCGCCCCTGGAGTTCAGCTCATTGGCCAGGCTGCTGTCAGTCATGAGTGGGAACGTCTCTGCAGAGAGATCAGGCATGTCCCACTGGACCGTGGCGAAGGAAAGTGGGGGACTGGTGCAGGTCATGGGGTGCACCGGCCATATTATTTGCTCCCACTGTTCTGCCTCCTCAGGAGTCTCTCTTCCTGCCTTCGGGGAGAGACTGAGCTGATCTGTCTCGTGTGCTTGGTTTATCTGTACCTCTGTCTCGCCCCACACAATGGCCTGCTGTTCTCCATTGATGTACTGGTGCTCTAATGGGGTCCATGAGTCTTGTAGAGGCTGCTGAAGGACTGAATCTGTAATATCTGGCAGAGAGGTGCACACGTTCTCTTCCTCCATTAGCATGCCTCTCAGTCAGTTCCGTCGTTGAGGGTTTGTGGGTTTGAGTGAAAGGGGTTAAAGCTCTAAATGTTGTCTCGTTACCAAATGTCCTCTTCTGTTGCATGAATGAAAACCATTTTTGGAAGATCCCATAAATATGAAATCATGGAGCAGGTTATAACCTCCAATGACGCCATTCACAGATCTGTGACAGGAGAAAAAAATCATTAATGTTCAAAAATATATCATCACACTTCCGTCCAAAGCAACACGAGGAGCCTATCCCTTAAATTTTGGAAGCCTGATGTCCTGTAACAACAAATGTTCTGATAAACTGATTCTCCATCAACTTTTTGGGAAACTTCCAGGAGGAGCATCTGATTAGCGAATAGACAAAAAGGTCATTCATACGACTCTTCTATATTTGGTTGTAGTGTAGTAGTGATGTATTTAAAGTGCATCTGTGAGAGAGAGAAAAACAACTGAGGACAGCATTTTAAATCCCACACAACACTCCACAACTAAAAACAAACTGAAATACAATCATTTACAGCTTAGAAAGCACAAACATACTCCAAACTCACCACTTGTATGTCAGCATAATCCCGTTTGGAGAGGGTTTTTGTCTCTTTTTTAGCCCGTGCTACGTCTGTTTCAAGGACATTGCAGATATGCACTGCAATACACTTTTCGTGTCACAAAAGCATGTTTCTACTTCCTGACCACAGACACAGAAAATCATCCGAGCAAGTGAGCAAGAGAGAAAGAGAGACAGAGGTGTACAGTAAGGATTAAGAGAAAGGAGGGTGGAGTTCGGGGGTTGTTTCTGCTGAGCAGTTTAACAGTCTGCGTGCTGTGTTTATCTTTTTATCATCGCACTGCACTGTGACTGTGGTCAGGATAAAACCGTGAAAGAGGCTAAACCTGGAGTGCGTGCTGTCAACACAAACTAAGGGCATCTGTCCCAGCAACACCAAGGCCAGCAACAGACGCTGACAACAAAACATCACCCATAATTGTACTAGACTCGAATGATATCACACCTCATATCATCTATTTTCTGCTTCTCTTTCTCACCTTTATTTATTTCTCCATAGCTCTGACACACTTTTTTTTTCTGTCTATCTTCATTATTCTATTCACGTCACAGCAACCAACATCCGGGACAAACCTTGACCACATTTCCTGTGTGGGTGCTCACTTCTCAGTTCCTGTCAGGGTGCAACAAGCGCTACAGTTCATGTACAAGAGTTGAGGAAGATTGACAAACGAAACACGAAATTGATTTGAAACGAAAAGTGCAGAAAAACAAAATAAAAAACTATTTTGAAAGCAGCATCGTCTCTCTTGAGGTTCATAAGTAAGATTCTGACAGTTTAATTAGTCAGTTTTAAAGTTATTTGGACCATTTTAATATTATAAAACGCTGATTATAATCTCTGGCAGCTCTTTGAACATTGAGCGTTCCACATCCTAACAAAGTTAATCCTCCTGTGTGTGTTGTTGTCTTTGGCAGCACTGTTGCTGATAACAAACTATAGAAGAAATGCTCAAGATGACAGAAAGAGACACTTTCTCACCATTGTTAAAGAGAGGACGAGAATAAATCAGGCCACTTTCAGCCAAACATAATATTACACAGAGAAAGTGCAGCCTGTCCTAAGTGCAGGGAGAAGGAGAAGTTGATTACAATAGATGGAACGTTTATACAGAACATCACAGAGCACGTGAGAGGGTGGATAACACCACAAAGGAGAAGTAAATAAAACAGGATGAAATAAAAAAGGGGAACACAGCCACAATGGGTAAAATGAAAGTTGTGAAATCACTTGAAATATGTGTGTGTGTATAATAATAGAAGGTTAACACCACCTAGTGTGTCATTCAATGCCACCAGTGAACATGCATAGAAAAAAAAAGTTCAAACCTCAAAGAACTAAAAAAAAGAAATCTCATTAGCAAGAATCTTTTTTTGTCCGTGAACCATGACTTACCCCCCTCCAGGCTCCTTAAAGTAGCATCATATGATCAGCAGGCTTGTGAGGTTTTAAGTCAAGTCTTGCGGGAGGTAAAGACGTGCCACTGTGTTATATTGGGTTTATACCGCTGCGCCTTCACAGATATATTCACCCACACACACACACACACACGCAGACATGCATACAAACAACCCTCAGTTGATTTGGTCTGAACCTGCTGCGCAGGACAAATAAGCCTCACAGGCGCTCTCTTTAGGCTGAGCAGAGTCGTACAAAGATGCATGCAAGTCACAAGTCCTAGTCTGGACCGGGTCCTCCTTCTCCTCCTCTTTTTTCTTGCTTCCTGGCCATTTTGGATAGATCGAGATCAGACTTCCATATCCTCTCTCTGTCCTGTATGTCCCCCAGCAGATACGTCTAGAAGGGGGTAAAAAACAAAAAACAAAAAAGGCGTTGAGTTTAGAGGACGAACAGAAGGAGAAAGCTGCTGAGTGGCAACAAAGAGGAAGAAAAGGTACACTGTGATTGGCAGATGATTCAAGAGCTCAGAGACACCTGAGAGGCCTCAACCCCACGCCCACTGGCCTGAAGGCATGCAGGCAAACACACACTGGGTCAGGTGAGGGGAGTGGCTCAGCTTCATTCCTGCAACTGACACCAGGATGGTGTGGTAAAACCAGAAGGTGTCCACACTCAATATGCACAAGTCATTAACAGTGCTTCTCTCTTACAGGCTTTCAGAAAAGCCTGTTTGACACACACACATTAGAGGCTTTAAAGGCTTTACCTGAGACAATAAGACCAGACTGCATACATTAAACTGTACTTTAATTTCATTTGTTTCAACTTATTCCTGGATAAGACATATATATGAATTTAATTGGCATTACATAAATAATATGATGAGCACTTTACATTACAATACTCTTATTATATATCATGCCCCTTTTATCCTCAGTCTGTTTGAAGGTTTATTGTGTAGGTTATAGATATTTCTGTCTGTTTACTGTTTATTTTTTTTTTGCCTTTTCTACCTTTTTCTTATTCTGTAGTGTATGCTACACTTTCCTCTGCTGCTGTAACAAGTTAAATTTCCCCGTGGGTGGCATGAATAAAGTATAAATTAATCTAATAATTATTAGTAGCAGAAATTAGCATTAGCGTCACAAACGGCTAGTTAGCATTCCTGTTAACTTCTGTGTTGTGGTTAGCACACGAGCTAACTAGCACGTTAGTAGAAGACGACCCAGGTTAATAACTAGTCAACCTGGTTAAGAAGTTAAGTACTATCTGTAACGTTGTTATTAAATGGTTAAACATTATCAGCAGACGCTGCTGACGCAAACACAGTTAAAAACACAGTAAGCGGTGTCATTAGCATGGTTAGCATTAAAATAACCGTTGGTATTAAAATATTAGCATTACCTAGCATTTATGTGAGCATCCTTTGCAGCTGGGGTGTTTAGTTGCTACCTAGTGGCGGTTGTTACTAACTTAAATAGTACTGTTACTAGTATTAGTGACCTAGTAGTAGTAGTAGTAGTAGTAGTGTTTCTTGTTGTTTTATAAACACCGTTTTGGTTGTTTGTGTTGACAGTTATCACATCAACGTCTGCTGCTCGGGGCTAACGCAGCTTGTTGTTCCACTCCGCACCAGCGGCGGCGCCACAGGCTCCTCCAGCCGCAAAACAACAGCTTCTCCCCGGGCCGTCACTTTCAAGCGACCGTGTCTGCTTTGTTTGTTCCGCACACGGCAGCAGAGCCGCCGCCACCGCCGCACACACACCCACTTTAACCCCCCACCACCACTACCACCAACCTGGATACTTTTTAAACCGTCTTTGGTGAGTTGTCACCACTTATCCGTGAGCATGGCCAAGTCAAACGATCTGAAAATCTTCCTGGAGTCTTCTCTCAATGAGATCTTTAAAGCGACAGTGAGCGACATCCTGGACTCAGTGGACCGGACCCTGTCCGAGTACCAGGGTACGATACAGAGGATCGAGTCCGAAAACGAGGGCCTGAAGCGGCTGCTGTTTGCACAGAAGAGCACGGAGCCTGCTGCCAGAGGTACGGCAAGTCTGCAAGTCTGTTAATAATGCAGGATGTCTGTGTTTGTGTCTGCAGACGGTTCAGCTTCATGCACCCGCTGACCTTTTTATTCAAGCATCACCTGCACTGTCAGCAAAATGTGTCTGTGCACCTAAACAATAATAAAAGTCGACAGCCTTTAAGAATCACACAGTTAAAGCACTGATCAGTGTCTTCATGTTGAAATGCATGACATGATGTTGGGTGTGCAGATGCAACAACCTCTCCAACACTAATGTCAAAGTTAGTGCATATAGCTGCAACCAGGGGCGCCACCAGGAATTTTGGGCCCCATGACAATAAAAATCAAATTGGGCCCCCTCTGCTTGTCACCACATCTCTAGGACCTAACTATCCCATCAAAAGCTTTACATAACTCTAATTAAAGGCTTGCAACTGTTTTGCGTCTTGTAGTTCAATACTAGTACGAGCACAATAGTTACTGCTGGTGATTTGTACATGCATGCAAGTCTGCAGTATGCAAAAGCCACCATAAAAATGTGCTAAAGGACATTTTTATTTCACTTTTACTGCCCAAAACACGTAAAAACAAAGAGATAATTAATTTCATTATTATATTTGCACTATATATACATAAATGGTCATATATATACTCAATGATGATGGTTTAATAATTTTATATTGGTGTTTACCTATTTTTTGGGGACACTCTCTCCCCCCCCCCATACGGTGCCCCTGGCGGCAACTAAAGAGCTAAATAATTCACTCAGGAGTTAGTTTAGATAAAAAAAACAGAGCTAAATAGTGAGTGAATATAAACTTATATTGGCCAGCTAACCAGAAGCATGATTGAAAGTGAAAGCTTATAATATAAGATAGACTTAAATCATCTCCATCCATCCATTATCTGTAAGCATCCTCATCAGGGTCATGGTGGGACTGGAGCCTATCCCAGCTTAAGGTAGGGTACACCCCGGACAAATCGCCAGCTCATCGCAGGACACATAGAAACAGATATTCACACTTGTATAGATGCATACAGATGATTTAGAGTTACTGTGCTGTCCATAAATAAGAAATATATAGAAGAAAGTCATGAAGTCATGCTGGTGTTAAAGAGTCTGGTGTTAAAGGAGCTATTTAAGGCCTCCAGAGTCTCATGCAGGAAGTGAGAGGAGTTGTTCGTGGCGGATGTCAGCTTTGTTCCCCCACTTCCTCTATGGAGTCTAGGGGGCATTTCAGGGGGCATTGATTGCAAATGAAAGCTCCATAAGTGCTAGATGTGTAAATAAGCATAACAACGTATGTCATGTTGTTTTTGACAGTGTTTGTAGGTTGTTCTGCTGATCTCAAGTCAAAAGTCCAAAAAAAATAAATTAATGCAGCTTAATTAACCTCTCACCTTTTGCATGAGACTGTGGAGGCCTTAAGCAGCTCCTTCAGCAACAGACTGCTACTGCCACCATGTAAGAAGGAGCGCTACCACAGGTCCTTCATTCCAACAGCTGTCAGACTGTTTTGTTTCTTTCTCTCGTCTCATACTGCTACAATCAGCTAATCAATCATTTAAGCTGTAATATAGGTGTGTGTGACTCACAGCCTGTGCTTTTTTGAATTTCTACAGATATTCGTGAACGAGATGCCACCGAAAAGTTCTCGACGTCCGAGTGGAACAGTCGCCCCATCACCTCCACCCAGGGCATGTTCAAGATGTCCATATGCAGCAGTGACAAGAAGAGCTTCAGGAGGAAACACAAAGACAAGATGAGGGAGAGCATATCCTCTGCCTCCTTTTTACTGCAGACTGATCATATGGTAGAACGAGCACGTGTGAACACAGCGGAGGTCAGTGTCTCCACTCAGAACTTGATATCTGTAAAAACAGAGCCTGACCTGGACGAAAGCGTTGCTATTGATCTATCACAGCCTCCATCTCTTCTCAATCTGACAATGAGGCAAACAAAACACGAGAGCACAGAGGGCGGTTTTGACAGCCATGACGCGTATACACCTCTGCCGGCATCTGCAGGACCCGAACAAGGCTCCAGAGGCGGTGACGGCGAGCTTAAAGTCACCATTGTTTCTGACACTTACATGCAGGATGGACAGTTCATTAAGACGGAGGAAGAGGAGCAAAATGGAGTGTTGCAGTATGGTGACGAGTTGAGATATTACCCTGAATCAGAAATAGATCCTGAGGGAGCGAGCGGGCAGGGTGAAGTAGACACGCGTGAGAAAAACATTTCGCCCGCTGTTCCCGCAGATGACTTTTTGGAGATTCGCGACAACTTTTTGCGTTGTCCCACCTGTCCCAAAACATTCAGTCGAGCCACCTCGCTCAACGTCCACATCAAGACTCACAGCGGCGAGAAGGCCCACAGCTGCAGCTACTGCGGTAAACGCTTTGGCCGGGCCGATCTCCTCAAATCCCACAAGCGAACCCACACGGGCGAAAGACCCTACAGCTGCAACATATGCAGTAAAACATACGCCCATCCCAGTCAGCTCAGGATACACAAACGCGTCCACACTGGAGAGAAACCGTATTCCTGCTCGCACTGCGGGAAACGTTTCAACGAGCACAACCAGCTCAAAGTCCACTTGCGGACACACACCGGGGAGAGGCCTTACAGCTGCCAGGAGTGCGGCAAAAGTTTCAGCAACGCCGGAAACCTGCGTATACACGAGAGGATCCACACCGGCGAGAAGCCGTACTGCTGCGCTCAGTGCGGGAAAAGGTTCAACGGCTTGGGCGACCTCAAGACTCATTACAGGATACACACTGGAGAGAGGCCCTACAGCTGTGAGCTGTGCAAGAAAACCTTCAGCCAGGCAGGTCACCTCACCATACACATGCGTATGCACACAGGAGAGAGACCGTACAGCTGCAATGAATGTGGCAAGAAGTTTACGGTGGCCAGCAGCCTCAAACTGCACCAGAGGACTCACACGGGAGAGAAGGAGTACAGCTGCTCGTACTGCAGCAAGAGCTTCAGCAGGTCAGGTCACCTGAAGAGGCACGAATTGGTCCACACCAAAGAGAAGGTTTTTCTCTGCAGCCAGTGTGGAAAGACCTACACAGATCAGTCGTCACTTAAAAAGCACCTGAAGATGCACGTGGCCAAGGAGCAGAAAGCTCAGAGCGAGGGAAGTACCAGCGAGGCTGAAACGAACCCAGCTCGACCTTCAGCTCTTGAGACACTTTCAGACACTGAAAGGAATTAGAACCAAATTCTAATCTAGAAACTGAGAGTGAGTTTGTGTGATGTTACACAATAATCTTAAGGGTCCACTTACTAGCTTTTTCAGCACGTTGAAACAAATCTCACAGCCTACACCTGCATAGTTTTGTGCGGTGTTTTGCCGTCTGTTATTCTGGACTTCCTCTTTCCGGTCCGATCGTGTTCTCTGGTTGAAAGCTCCAGAAAAGGCTAGTAAGTGGACCTTGGGTTAATATTATTTTGTCAAACTACTGTTCCCAAGGTCAAAAAAATAAGTTTCACGCTCAGAACTGTATGTGATGTTTGTGGTACAGTGCAATACACTGTTGTCTAATCTTTGCTGTATTTTAGTAGGTCCACATACTTACAAATGTCGTATATTGATTATTTTATTTCGATTGATGAACTCTAATATTCCTCTTGTAGTTCTCTCCCAGAACAGTGTAAAGACAGAAAAGGGACCTTAAAAAGAAACCTGCTGTATGTTACCACAATGTTAGTGGTATGTTTTTGAAATGCTTTAAAGGAAAACCAGCTCAGCTCAGATTGTTTTACAGCTGGTCCAGTCCTTTTGAAAATAAAACTTCTCCACAGGCGTCAGTACAAGAGTAATTGTTTTGGAAATAAGATGCTTCTGCACACATTTATACACTTTACAGTAGCCACAGGGTTAGAGATGTGTGCTACATCAGTGACTTACAGTGAAAACCATTAATATATTGCTGTATATAGCTTTAACTATACAGTCAGCAGTCTGATCCGTTGAACTGACAAGAATGTATTTATGTAATAATGTTTGTTAGTGCAAATATAAACCATGTAAACCATGCTGATCTCTTTAAGAATGTTCTAGAGAGTTTGTATATGGTTGTTCACTGTTCTACCTGGAAAACACGTTATTATTATTATGACACACACACAGGGGTAAAATGTCATGTTTATGATAGAGGCTACTGTTTGTTGTGGTGACTGGTTGATATACCTGCACAGCAATGTAGTGTTTGCTACTAGGAAGTTATTGTGACTGTGTGATTTGTGTCTAAATTAAAGAGAAAAGCTAACCCAAACATTTCTTTATGTCTTATTTAGTCTTTATATTTTATTTGAAATGAAAGGCGGTGTGCAAAAAAAAAGTATTTATAATGTATGTTCACTTAAATACAATGTACAAATACATTATGTGAGGTTTTTTTTTACATAATAAAAACCAGAAAAGCATATACAACACAGTATATAGATAAATGTCTGTGCATAATGCAGTGGTTCTCAGCATTTATACCCATTTAGCCTGTTGAACGGCCCTTTAAAGTCTCCATCAAGTTCATCCAGAATATCAACAACAGCCTCTTAGATACTAGGCAGGACATACAAATAGAGTTTACATGCCCTGGTGGTGACATAATGGCAAAGGGCAAGACACAGGAAGCTGACAGAGGAAGATTAAAGGAGAGAGTGACCGAGCATTAAGCCACCAGACGAGTAAATCTGGGACTGACTTTTTAATTGCCGGCGAGTGCTTCATGAAATAAAAGGCTGAAAGACAGATGCACAGCTGGGCTTCTTGCTGTTGAACTAGTATCAGCTGGTTAAATGTTTTGTTATGTTAGCGAAGTTTTTGTAAGTTTTGGATCATGGGTAATGTAATCATAACAAATACACATGTACAGCTGTTTATATCTACAACAGTGGCATTGCACGCTAAAACTGAGGGCGCTAAATAACAAAAATACCCGTTTCTATTTAATGTTGCTTTAACCCGTACATGCTGTTCAGGTCAAGGTTGACTCGTTTTGACATTTGACAGCAGTAAAAATACCCTACATGTCATTCTTTTAACCTGAAATTTGATGACTTTTCCTGAAGTGTGTTCCCGCATGGACAAGCACCTGCTGCTCTTTGAAGGCTCAGGTGGGAACCAGCATATAGGAGTGGTCATATATGAAGAACAAAGGTCATACAGAGACACAGACACTTGCACCTCCACCTGCAACAACATATTTTTGGTGGAGGATGTGTCAGTAAGTAAGGACAGTGTCTAATGGTTGCAATGGCTATACGTGGTTATATTATAACAGTTCCAGAATGTTCTTTTCACTATCAATGAAATATAAAATATAGAAAATACACTATCATGCTATCTAAATCATAAATTAAGGATTAATAATGAATGTATTAATGTCAGATAGGCTATTTATATATACTAAAGAAATAGATCTGGAGTTCAAAATTAGATATAGACATTTTTCTTGGACCGGGTCAAAATTTACCATATTGTGAAGGCATTGAATACGAACAGTTTGTAAGAGTTAAAATGTTTTAAGCTGCTCAAACAAAATGTTGTTTTCATTATCGATTCATCTGTTTATTATCTTTATAATAATTAAATATTGTCTAGTTTAAAGTCCAAAAAACAAATAGATTAAGTTTTGTATCATATGAAACAAGAAAAACAGGAAAAGAGCAATTATTTAATTATAATTTATTATTTTTTGGCCTGAGATTAATCCATTACCAAAATTGTGGATAATTAAAGGTGCAGTGTGTAAGATTGGGGGGACTTTATTCCCAGAATAAGGCATACATGAAATATAATATTCATAACAATGTTTTCATGCATGTATAATCCCCTGACAATAAGAATCTTTTAGTTTTTGTTATTTAAAAATTCTCCTTTTAATATCTACAGTGGGAGCGGCTCCCCTTTCATGGAGGCCGCCATGTTGAAACGCTGTGTTTCTACAGTAGCCCAGAACAGACAAACTAAATACTGACTCCAGACAGAGCCTTTAAAGTGTGGTTTCTCCGTTAGAGGAGAAGATGAATACCACTCTGTTTCTCATTGAGCTTTATAGGGGCTGGGAGGACGATGTTGTTACCATTTCACAGAGCCAGGCTAGCTGTTTCCCTCTGTTTCCACTCTTTGTGCTAAGCTAAGCTAAACTGACAAACTGATAAATCTATTATTTGCAATCATCCTTACCTCAGGTTGGGAACTACTGCACAAAATATCTTTTAATAATCAACATTTTTTAACATAACATTAAGAACAGAATTTATTCTCCTATATTTCACAACAACAGTACATTCACGTGAAAACATGCACCTCTTATTGGAGTTGGGTCGCACTGCTCTGGCAGCAGTTGAGGCTCCTTGGCAGTTTCTCCTTGGATAGATAGAGCACCGGCTGAATGCTGCTGCTGAAGTCCATCAAGCCAAATGCGACATAGTGAATGTAGCAGGTAAACACAGAAGGAGAAAAGTAGTGCTGAAAGGGGAACAGAGCAACAGGTGGGAAGTAGTTGAACACTATGATGGCCAGGATGATGAGCACCATCTTGAAGGCTCTCTTCTTAACAGGATGCATCTCATCTCTGCCAGGCCCGGACTGCCTCAGCGCCCACAGGATTGCGATGTTGCAGAACACCATGAAGGCGAATGAGGCGAGGATCATCGCCGTGAAGACCTTCTCGAAGTTGTAAATGTTGCCTACACATTTAGCAGCGGCGTAGGCCAGAATGATCAGCCAGACTACAAAGGCCAGGACTGCTCTGTGTTGACGGTCCTTGAGATTGGTGAAGGTGATGGGGTGGAACACAGCCACGTAGCGGTCCAGACAGATGCAGGAGAGGAAGAGAGGTGAGGTGTCTTTCATGCCGTAGAAGAAACGCAGGACGTACCAGGTGCTGCTGGTTGTAATGAAGACTATGTTGGCAAGCTCGAGCGGAGGGATGAGACAAAAGAGTACGTCTAGAACAGCCAGATGAACGATGAAGATATCTGAGGTGGAGGAGTCACCCTTGTTCCTATGGATGAGCCACAAAACCATGAGGTTGGCTGGGATGCCCATAAACATGTTAATGAACTGCAGGCACAAGTACCAAATGAGAACTTCAGGCATGTCTTTGCAATGTTCGTACACCGTCTTGTCCCCAGTGTAGTTGAGTGGTCTATGAGAGACGAAGAGCACGGAGGAGTTCGTGTACAAAACCTCCATGATGACTAGATCAGACAGTGAGGTCTTCAGAGGACATCAGAGGAACAAGGACCTGTGAGATAAACAGAAGAGTTCACGCAGAAGTTAACTACGAGAGGACGATTAAGGATAATGTACGATGACACATAATCAAACATAGAAATGTGGGTGTTGTTGAGGGTTTACTGATGTACTTGTTTTGAAATTGTCCCCGTCTAAACATTCATGTGTTCATCTCTTAATATAAAAAAATTGAGATGAATTTGCTAGACTCATCAATCACATCACACTGTTATCTTACAAATTATACTTCCTCTAAAGGTCCTATGTGAAAAAAACATAAACTTGTCTTCTACAGCCACATAACATTTGATAACAAGACAACAGGAAGTATAAAATTCGATATGAGAGAGAAAGGTATAAAGTTAAACAGCGGTCTAATCTTTAAGCATTAGTGAGTTTAAACATTTCAATATAACAAGTTATACTTAATAATAAAATAAATTATTCAACTGATAACAGAAAACACAAATCACTAAGATAAGCTGAATTTCAGAGGGTTATAAGATGATTAAAGGGATAAAATAGTGGATACATTCACCACTGATGGCCTTTAAAAGTTTCACACGGAGACATTGCTTCATTTTATTGGATCACAAGCCAAAAAGGTTGGGATCAATAGTCTAATGCACTACTGTACCCCGTGAGTTGATGTGAAGTTGACAGAACTTTGTTTGTATTGTATCTTTGAACAGTCTTTTGGCCTGCTTATATGTTTGCAACATGTCTATGAGATGTAGCCTATCTCTATTAATGTATTGACTGTCATATTGATATTTGACTCTCATTTGTAAGTTATGATAATATCATAATATAACTACTTCTTCTTCTTCTGATGAAATATTGCATGAAAGCACAAGGCATTGAATATAATCACATACACTACTGATAAGGAAGTACTGCATCACAAATATGAGCTTTGCATGATTATCTGCAGTTAGTACAACAGAAGTTTGAGTCACGCGCTAACTGGAAGTGAGATGTGACTTGATAAACTTTGTCTTCACACCACACTGCTGTTTTGGAACAAAAAAAAGTAGTTCTCCTAAATACCTTCTCTGGAAAAAAACATCTTTGATAATACCATGAACGACAGTAAAACATAAAAACGTCTGAAGCATTATATATATACCAGGGGCCTGGTGAGTAGGGTTAACTCAAGTAAACTCCACCTCTAAAATAAGTTTATTCACCTACTGTATCAATAAGTGATTGGTTGGTGAATGATTAATCATCCCAATCAAACAGATAAACATCCAAAAAACAATTAACAACAGGTGCAGAGTGTTACGACCAGGAAAAGGGGTATGAGGAAGTAACATAAAATACACAAAGCTTTTGTTGTTTATCTCCATAAATGTATGAATATTGGTGTGTTTCCCAATTTTTCAAACATTGTGACCTGATGAAGATCCAAGTCGGATCACAAAGTCGTCATTATTAAACCTTTGTGGCACAGAGAAGGCGTTACATTTTTCTGTTGATGCTGTTCTCCGATAGCTAATATGACCTCCACTTCTCAGATGTGCGTATAAGTACTCTCCTGCTGCTTGGAAACAAGACTTTACCAATACACCTCTGGTATTAACCTATATTTCTGTCTGCATACAACAGCTTTATTTTCTGTCAGTTGTAATATTAAGGTGTAACATATAACAGTATAATGAGTCATTTTGTAACACATATTTTACAATTAGTTGGAAAAACTAAAGTGGCAAATGTAAAATGTACATTCTTTTTTCTGCAGTTTTGATGTTAAGTGAAGCCTCTTACCTTTAATCAGCACTTCTAATCACGTCTAATCAAACTGTTCCCCTCGGCCCTTATCCGTCTCTGTATCACTGTCACACTGACTTAAACAACTCCTCAGCCTTCAGCCTCAGTACTTCCTCTCTATACATATAAGCGTCGCCCACATAGTGATGACCACAATGCCGAATGTGGCTTTATGTAAAGTCAGAAGTGTTTGCATGTGATCTTAAATGTTTCCACCGTGTCAACAAGAAGTTCATTCTCCTATCTCTGTATCTAAGGGTAACATGTAAATGTGCAACACGACTATAAAGAGGCTCCCCTAACAATGTCAAGTGCTAGAATATTGCTCCTGTAAAAGACACGGCTACTCTACCGAGAGATTAATGCAAAATTGCAGTTCAATTTAGAGGTCAGAAGTTGTTTTATATCAAAATGACACTCACCTGCTCAACAGGATACTACAGCACCTTCCGTAAAGTGACTGATGTCCCCGCTCTCCACCTTATCCCTGTGACTCCTGTGTACATCTGTCTCAGTGTGAGCAAATACAAGAGCCCTCACCTCAAAATGAATGGAAAACATCTTTTGGAAAATGATCCAACACTTCAGGGATCCTGCACCAGTCCAATCATCCAATCACAGCATTGAGATGAGGGTGTGGAAGCTGAGGATCTCCCTCTGGATACCACAATGTCTTATTTGGCCCCCTGTACATCCATTGCACCTTAAACATTACAAATTCAATAATCATAAAAACAGAAATGAAGACGATATTTAGAATAAAATAAAATGTATAAAGTGAAAGGTGAGTCGGTGGGTGTGGGGGGCTGAAATATAATACAGGTTTGTGTGGAGGACGTGTTGTGGCAAGCCATCATCCATTCACACCGATTGGCAATGATGCAACCAACCGATGGTGCCTGACGGAAAATCGGCAGTAAACAACTGATGCAAGAGTTCAGAAAATCACTTCTGATTCAATTCATTGCAACAACGTGTAATATGTTACGTGAGGCTGACATGCTTCAAGGTGTGATGTCCATCGGCGGGTTTGTGCAGCATCCAACATGCAGAACAGGGAGTATCTGTATCTCCACCTCACACCACGATTCACTGTTAGAATGTGGATTTAACTGTGTTTTTGACTGACCTATCAGGTGACCTTTTACACCAATCACTGTCATAATGCAGGCCTTCTATAATCCATAACTGTCTTTCATTATGCACTGCAGGTTATGTTCTATCTGTGGTGTTACAGTGTGTCATTCCCAGTGTGTTTGAACAGCTTGACTCTGTTGAAACTCGACTCAGGTTTGTTTACCTTTGTTTGTATTGGTGTCAGGTTCAGGGGAGCCGAGTCTTCCCTCCTATAAGGTAGAAGATTCTCACAGGTTTGTTACATTCTACATTAGAGTGGAAACACATACGGCAACACACCGCTGCTTTTGTCCACACGGGCCCATTCCAGATTTCAATTTCACATCACTGAGGATGTTTCAAATATTCATGGTATTTTCAGATTAGTATCTAAGTCTTGTTAGTTCATATTCCTGTATAAAGCACCATTCTACTTTGCACAGATCCAAATTGTGGTGGTAAACAAAGTAAATTGTTTTTAGCAGCTATTTTGTGAAATTTGGTCAAACCTTATATACATGTATATGCAATGTTTGTAGATGAAGATAGGAGGAAATGATTGTACAATAGTAAATCATTTAGCTCCGTCATATTGTACACAATATGATAATATATAGAATTTAGCACTTCATATATAACAATATTGTGCTTTACAACCGCATAACATTAGACAACGAGACACCAGGAAATGTGTAAATTACTGGCTGTGAGAGAAAATGTATAAATAAAACAAAACAGAGTTCAAATGTATCAGTAAGACTTTAGAATTTCGAGTTATAGAGACAACAACTGAAGTTAAATATCTTCTCCAGACACATAAAAAGCTCTGATTTGTATAATGTGTCAATCCATCCATCTTCCACAGCCGAACTGGTGCCAATCCCAGCTGCCATTAGGCGAGATGTAGGTGTACACGCTAGATAGGTCGAATAATCATGTGCCTCTGATATCATTTTTCCACAAAATGCTTTTAATTACCTTTTTAAAATCACTGAAAAGGCCCTAAAAAACATGTTTTTTTAATCAGCCTCTCATGATTGACGGGGGTCCAACGCATAGATCATTTGTACGTTAAATGCTGTATATTTGGTCACTGAATATTTAAGGTTAAAATGTTTCATAATCTTCACTGGCACTGAAAAAATCCAAAACACAACAATACGTCCTTCTTCACTGTATGCCACTCTCATTGTATGTGACCTGGAGGTTGGAAGTTTCCACATCACGTTTGTGTTAAGTTGTATATTTGACCATGATTGGCTTCCAAACCTGTTTATTCATGTCACAAAATCATCTCATAGATCACAGATCTTAAACTCACTGTATGTGAGCATGTGTAATGTCTTTTTTGAGTGAACAGGGACTTTAAATATATATAATATATAAATCAGATGTGAATGCATGTATGCAGCAGAGCTAGAATTATATAGAGTATACAACAGAGGTTTATTTCTGAAAAATCAAGTTGTATGATAAACATATTTATTCGTGAACATGTAGTTTCTTGAGTTTCCAGCTATCGTTCATAACTGTCCAGTTCTCCAATTATACTCATTAAAAACAGAGCAGAGCTAATCACATCTGAGGGTGACGTGCAAATGTGGTGCATGAATTACATCAGTTTAGATCATCCTCGCTATCTAGGGAAATTTCCTAATGGCAGGGAATCATAAAGGAAAGTTGAGTTGTTGTTTTTTTAAAATGAAGGTTTCAGATCTAAAAGGTCAAACTGTATATGAAATCGGAAACATTTCACACGACCATTTATTCACATCGAAATGTGGAAGTGAACAGGGTGGAGTAAAACCACAAAAATACTACTTTCTTTTTACCGAAATTTACAGAACTGAAGCTTGGCCCTTAACAGGGAATTTACATATAGATAAATTAAATATGTATATTTTAGCATAATCTTGAATACAACAACCAGATTTCATGCAGGTACACTTGAGTATCTGCTATCCCTCAATCACACATAGCACACTGCTTACTGCAGGGCTATTGAGGCCACGCCCCCTACATGCACTGACCAGATAGAAGACTATCGAAGCCACACATTTGAGCCCGACATAAAGTGAAGTAAGTTTTGATATTTTGGGGTAAATATATTTGATGTATGGTATTAATGTTTAACTTGCAAATACCACATGAAAATGTATTAATACAGTAGATAGCGAGCTGATAGGTTAGACGCTAAATAAGCTATAGCTTTGGAATATTTCCAAAATTCCCCAGCTTAACTTTGCATAAAAAGTTTCTGGAAATTTTCAGTAATGGAATTGAAAGAGTGGTGGGGGGGGGCGCAGAATACAAGAGCAAAAAAGGAGGACATGGTTAGGAGAGTATTTATAGCAATTGAGGTGTGCTCAAAACTTAAAAAGCTTCAACCTCAACACCTGTATAAAAACCTATAAAAATACCCCGAAAAGTCTTTGAAAGGTCCTAAAACGTACAAATTGAAGTATGAAATAATTTCTGTTATGTGCATCTGATGGACTGAGTTGGTTTAAAGGAAACAAAAATAAGAAAATAGTTTCTACCTAAATATAGGTGTTTGAACTAAAGATGATGATGAAGGAATCACAGAGCAACAGTCAGTGTTTGTGTTTTGTTGTGTTTGTATTTATTATTTTCCTCTGAACTTTGAGTATTCTCAAAAGAAAGCAGAAGGAAAAGAGTTTCACTCACACATAATGTAGTTTGAGCAGCAAGAAACAATACAATCAAGTGGGAAGCAGACATCAACAATATGTTAAGTGTGGTCATCCCAGCAGTACCATACAGATCCTTTATAAAACTACAACTACCGCCACCCACTAACTAAATATTTCTCTTGTAAACTCGTGGATGGCTAAATGTTTTTTTTTACAGTTTTAGTCTAAAGCCAACCTGGTAAAGACACTTACAAGGACAAAATGTTTTTTTTATTTTACATCTGTGCTATCGTTTAATCTCCAAGTTTCAAACAGAAATCTTCAGAAGATAAATACTTATGAGCTGAAAACACGACTACATAACATACAGGGGATGTAGCACTAGATAGCCAAAGTGATTTTTTCTTTATTTTTTTTCTGACCTGACATCAGAAGATCTCCCAACCTAGGAGCTTCAGCTCCGTCACATTCACCGTCTACCATGTTCGTCTTCCTCCTTCTGTTCTACATGCAATCTTCTCTCCTCGTCTTTGTCTCTGCCTCTAACATCTCGATGGCTTGAAGGCTGTCCTCCCATCTCTTTTTTTTCAATCTTAAAAAAAAAAAAACATCTCATGAAAGGTCTTAACATTAAACATGCTACTAGAATATAAAAACTGCTCTGTTCAGTAATTCCTTTCTCTCTGTGTTTGATATATAAACACTCTAAAACCCAGAAAACCAAATATCAGGTAAACATTAGGAAGGAAGTAAATGCTGAAAGACACATGCAAAGTGTCTTAACTTATTATTTAGGTCTTATTTAAAAGATTTAAACAAAAATGGAGTTGATAGGTAACAGATGCACAGCAAGCAGATGCTGATTTGTTTTCATATTCAACTGTAAGAGTATGGCATTTTATTCCAATAGAAACCAACCCCCTTGTTGCCTTTGTTTGGACCACTAAGATCATGTTTTTTTCCCCCATTGCTTGTGCAGTTGAGCAGCAGAAGTAAAAAGCAGAAGCCTCTTGGGTAGTGGTGGTGGAGATCTTGCAGATGCTGTGATGGGAGTGATGGGATCTCACGAGACCCAACTGTTTTCTGTCCTGCCAGTCTTTTCAGTTTGAGCGTTCATGCAGGAAATGTGAAGGCAAAAAACAAAACAAAACTATAGCCATAACAGCTATTCCTCCTCTGGAGTGTTCACATCTAGGTAGTGCATGTTTGGTTTTGGGGTGGAGTGGTCACATTGCTGCTGCAGCTGAGGGTGTCGCTGTGTCATGGCTAAAGGTGCATCACTGCTACAGGTGTGGGTAAACAACAGACCGGTTCAGTCTTCTAAAAGTTTTTTAGCTCCAGGCCAGTGTCATGATGACTCGTGGCTGAAACGTGGTGATGTTACGGTGCTGCATGGAGTGTAATTAGTCTCAGATGAAGGTGGAATCCATGGTGCTGGTGTCTTGCGCGCTGCGGGCTCGAGCTTCAAAAAGCTGTTTTATCAAGGCAGACTTCTCCTGCTCCAGCTGGGCGATCCGCTCGCTCCTCTCTGTCACCTCCTGAATGAAGAAGAAGAAGAAAAATAAATGAAGTGGGTGATACTCAAGAACAAAAACAACAGCACTGACTGTTAAGTATTAGCGACTTGTATGTATTGGCAGCATGTTAAACCTGTGTGAGAAGTCGGTTCTGGTCCTTCAGTCTCTGGATGGCTTGTGGAGGAGCTGGACCGGGAGGCTGGGCGTTAGCCGAGAGCGCAGCTGTCTGAGCAGTGCTAGAAGGAAATGACTGCTGGAAGACAAAGAGGGACCAGTGTTAAATGAAAAATCCCCCTTTGATATAATTCAACATCACATCATAATTTACTTGTCTAATATACCCAGCTTCTCATATCCTGCTTGGTGTATTTCACAATATTGTGGGGGTGAATATTTGTAGCATTCATCTGTGGGCGTTTGATTTAGAGCTAAGTGATGTCATTTCGTTTCACAACATGTCTGAGGTCATACTTTGGCACAGCAGTGTTTTGAGCTAAATGCTCAAAATAGTACAACTGTGTGACTGACCAACTGACTCTGCCATCTCCATACCAACAGCATGCCTATGAACCACCACGTGTAAAATAATCCTAGCTAATTATATTGGGTTAGATCAGAAATTACTACGCTTCTTGGCAATAAATCATGGAAGTATGCAAATATAATTTTATAATTAAATTCATATTTGCATTATATTTAGACTGGCTTTACATAGTGACCTCAATTCATGTGTCTCACTAAGAACACAAAACAGAAAAATGCAAAAAGTCACTGGGTCAGTCACTCACCATCCCAGTGCAGGAAATAAGGTCATTAAGGCAGCGGTTGACTTCTTGCAATTTGGGTATTAGAACATTCATGCGACTCTGATTAGCTTCTGTGAAGAAATCCTGAGAGGGAAGAGCACAAAAAGACGGTAAAAAGGAGAATGAAATTCAAGAAAGTGTTGAAAAATGTCACGACAAGGAGGAAGTTAACAAACAAAAAGGACATGCCGTGAAAGGAGGTTAACTTAAGTCAGACAAAACAGCAAGAACTGAAGGCACTTTAAAGACCATGGACAGAAAACGGAAAGAGAAGAGCCCAAACAACTCTATACACGTTAAAATAGTTTTTCCCTGACATGACATGAACTTGTGTTTTTCTCTTTTTGTTTTCTGGTTATTATTAGTGATTAATATCAATGAATACTTTGAGGAACAATTTAATTATTTTCTCAACACTTGAGAATTTATTCTACTGCAACTGCCAGAAACAAACACATGACAGATTACTGAGCATTACTGTGGAGACTGTCTCTTCTTCTACCACGGGTATTTTACCATGTTTGAGTGCTGAACATTACAGCCCGTGTAAAGGCAAATCCAAGAATCCTTTCAAAATATATTGGATATGTCGGAAAATATTTGCTAAAAACATGCAAAAAGACTAAACACTATATTACTGAAATGTGGAGTTAGAGGTTAAAACTGTTCAGGTTTTTTTGGGCTCGATGACACACTGAGGCCACCTTGAGCATAATCCGGTAACGACACACACAAACCGATGTTCAGATAAAACTATAAAATCTCTCCCCACAGATTTAGATTTCATAGATGTTTGTGTTGTTTATGTTCTAATCGTTTTTCTTGTTTCATATGGGAAGCTATAAATCTGTGTTGTGTGTTGAAGTTATTCTCTCATGATGACATATTTAGCTAGTTATCCATAAATTTAAAAAGTACATCACCAAACAACGAAATACAACGTGTACAAAGTTGCATCTCCAGTTTTAGACCAGTGTTTGAACTGACCGTGCAGTGGGAGCTCTGTCCGACCTGCCGCTGTCTCTCTGTGACATTGTGGATTTGGCCCTGGTACCAGTCTCGGGCCCGCTCCACCACTTCCAGGCCCGCCAGCAGCGAGTCCTTCTCCTGCTCCAGCTCTTTCATTTGCTTCAACTGTGTGAGATGAAAGTTACGAAAAGGAGGGTGTGTTGTTGGAGGGTGAAAAAAGAGGGGGAGACAGAAGAGGGGTGAAATGGCGAGAGAGGACAAATGTGATCAGAAAGACAAAAACCCGACTGAAGTCACTTTCTGCACAGACCTCACATAAAGATCTCCTGGGAAGAAAACATGTCACTTTCATATTTCCCATGCCATCACTAAAAGAACTCTTATATCGCTGCCAAGATTAAATCTAATGATTGATTTTGGGCAGCCGGCCGCCTGCGTGGTAGACAAACTCCCATCTTTCACGAGGGCATCTGCAGCAAACTCTTTTGTGCTGGCACAGACAATGGCGCCATACCAATTGTGCCGGACTCTCTCTCCCATCCTGAACAATGTTTAGAGGAGCAATCAGCCCAGTGTCATGGCAACCGCACAGCAACCTAAGAATGGGGTAAACAGCACTTCAACTATGGCCGCCCCAGTGTGTCTATGTGTGTGTGTGTGTGAAAGAGAAAAATAGAGTGAGTGTGTGTGTGTGTGTGTGTGTGTGTGTGTGTGTGTGTGTGTGTGTCTATGTGTGTGTGTGAAAGAGAAAAATAGAGTGTGTGTGTGTGTGTGTGTGTGTGTGTGTGTGTGTGTGTGTGTGTGTGTGTGTGTGCACCCCAGTAAGGCTGCATTGAGTTGTGCTGACCAGGCTGTCCATGCAGCACACAGCTACAGTCCAGGCCTCATTGCTGGCATTCAGCCACCTGGTGTGTCATCTTTCTGTCCACCCCATCGCTCCATCCCTCCGTCCCAGTGCATTCCTCTGTTTGACGCTCATCAGTGCTATTTAATAAACACGGCTATAACTCATACGCACAAACGCAGGTTTTCAAAAGTCAACCAAGAGAGAGTTTTTTTTTAAAAAAGAAAAAGAAATAATACAATGTTTGACATCTTTGAGCCTGAAGGGAGAGTACACACATAAGAAGACGGGAAAGGAGGGGTGAAGTAAAGAGAAGGGGGTCGGAGGGTCTGTGTCTTGAATGGAGCATGACCCGGTGTCAAGCTGCATGAATGTGTGGTCGTCCACAGGCAGGAAAACCCAGCAAAAGAAAAGAAGAGATAGACCAAAGCAGGAGCAGAGCAGCTTTATGGAAATGTCTGTTCATGTATGTTTGTGTGCTGGCTGAATGAACAGGCATGAATACACACAACACACATACAATAACATGACACCCAATGCACAAGCTGTTTGGATAAAAACACAAAGAACATAACAGCCTTTTCAAAGCAGTGTGAACCTTGAAGCTCTACAATATAACAGCACACCCAAAAGGTCCCTGAAACAAGGACTAACAACTGTTTACACTGAAGAATCCGCCTGCTTGTTTTCTGAGTTGAGTTTAGTCTATAAAACATCAGAAAATAGTGAGAAATACCAAAGTGATGTCTTGAATTTGCTTGTTTCGTCCAATCAACAGTATAAAATCAACTCTATATCTAATATAGCTTCATATTCAAGTGAGAAAAGCAGAAAATCCACACGTTTAAAAGAACCAGAACCAGCAAATGTCTGGCAGTTCAGCGATCGATCGATGACTTGACATGTCAATCAACTTATTGACTCCTTTCAGCATTATCCAAAAACCCAAAGCTCTGCAAAACCACAGCCGGTCAGAGCTCACTAAAAGACCCTCAAAGAAGAAGGGATTTAGTTTCATGGATTGATAGATAAATCTGTCAGTTACTTTTTAGGAAATGTTAGTTAAAGTTGTTCAAAAAGTTCATAGCCTAAAGATATTCACCTTACAAACAGATACAGAAAAAAATAAGGAGGTAAATTGTCACATATAAGAAACTGTACCATATAATAATTGTCATTTTCACTTGATAAACGACTTCAAACATGGTTGTCGTTAAGTTTTGGCAGTCTATTAAACAATGAATCAAGTCTCAGCACCAGTTCAGACCGTAAAGCTCAACAGAACCACAGCAGATTAACTAACAAACAAGCCCCAAAGTCCATAAAAGTAGCACAAAGAAAAGATTTTCCTTTCATTTGTCTCAGCTGTCAAAATCAAATATCAAAAAAACCTGATGCATATTTTCAAATCCTCTTCTTCCTTCTATGTCCTTCTCTCCCTCTCGTCCTACTCACCCAGAGGAAAAAATGCAGGGCCTTGCTGCTGTAGAGGCTACTGCTGAGGGGGATGAAGACGGTAGTGTAAGCAGCCCACACAGCCGTCCAGGCTGGGCCGGGCCGGCCGAACGAATCCTCTACTTCTACCAGGCCCCTGGGCCCGACCCGGCTCACTACCATCAGGGCAGCAGTGGGCCTGGGTGGGAGGGCCACAGGGGAGGGGGGGGAGAAGGAGGAGGAGGAGAGGGGCAGGGAGGGAGGGAGGGAGAAGAAGGAGGGGAGTCGGTCAGTCAACGTCTCCAGACACAGGAGGCCGAGGGGGCGAAAAAAAAAAAAGAGACGGAGACGGCGACACAAACAGGGAGAGAAAGAGGGAGAGGAGGCAAGCTAGAAAGAGAGTGGGAAATGGTGAGGCAGGGGGAGAGACAGAGAGTTGAAGGGAGGCATGAGCTCGGGACTGGAGGGTGGGAGGGGCAGAGTGAGAGGGAGGGGAATGTGGGGGCCAATAGAGGAGCCTGTACTAGAAAACCCCTTTTTGTTTTTTTATATTCTCCAGTTATTTTCTTTAATAAAATCTATTTGACACATCTTTAATAAACCCAATCCCTGCTGTATCCAATCACACTTCAAAGTTTAAGTCCAAGCAGACCTTTGTCTCTCTTAAAGTCTTAAAAGTCTTCGGATCAACAAGAATCATTTCAAATGTGTCATGTGTAAGACTTTCCACCTAATGTGGAATGTAATAAAACTATGTCAACATCTTCCCTAATTACTTACATATGCAATATCACGCCTTCCTTCAGCAGATGTCACTTTTTGACAACTGGTGCAAGAATACTGGACACATTTCTCTAAAGCTACCGATTACCGTACGTGTAATTTGAGGATCTAAACTGGTATACCTGTTTTAGGAAAGGCATTGGAACAGAGTAAGTGGCTAGGTGTGACAGTACCTGTGTCTGCTAGAGGACCAATCAGAAGTGCCAAATATATCTAAATATATGAGCGGGCAGTTTTTAAAAGATCAGTGTGGTCACAACTGCCCGATCAATCCTCAGGTTATGGAAGAGTACCCGATATTCTGTCTGTTGATGTTTCATTTTATGAATAAAAACATGAATGACAAGGCTACAGAATAATCCGCGGTATAAAAAACATTTCAGAAAATAGTGTAAAAATGTCTGATAGCCAAAGATATTCACTTTACCATCATATAAGAGCAGCAAAACCTCACATGTAAGAAGCTGGAAGCAACCACCATCCTTTTTTAATTAATTTTCTGTCAGTCAACTAACTGATGACTCTATTTATTTAATCAATCACCATCTGCTTTATTTGACTGAAGACTAAATTAACACAAATACGGTGGAAAGAAGTGACGCAGGCGTAGAAACAGAGCCCACTGATTGTTACCATATTCTGCTGTAAATCACAAGTCAAACGGCTGCTTTCCAAGCTGCAATCACAATAATATTCATGTTAAAATCCGCCACACGTCGCTCTGGGTTTGGTTTGTGATTGTCACAATGTGAGCGTCACGGTGTTATTCCAGCAGACATGTCAACTAATGTTTAGGTTTGCAGGATCTGTGTTTTTACGCGTGAAGAAGTTTTCAAATGACTGTGATATTTTAAAAGAAACTTTGACGTGGTTGGTACAGCTGTCCAGTCTGGTGTGTTGCATCTAAATTAATAGAAACCAGGTGGATTTCCAAAGCAGACCCATGCGTCACTAATGTCCACCCATAACCTGGTTTGTTGATTAACCAGTTATAAATGAATCATCGCATTGTATCATCCAGAAAAGTTTCTCTCTGAAACCCAGGCGTGGCATCTTTGGAAAAACCTTTAAGACACTCTGTAGGGACTGTTTGTGCACGTGTGTGCATGTGTGTGTGTGTGTGTGTGTGTGTGTACCAACCATTCCATAATCCACTCCATTCGTTATGGTATGCCGCCTCTGCTCTTCCCGACTCCGCCCGTGTCGCCTCGAGCCGCCTATAAATCCTGTTGCCGATTCACTCTGAGATCTTGGTAAACCTGATTTCACAACACCTGCACAAATAAACAACAGACAGAATCAGTTTCAACACAATGATATAGTCTGGAATGCACTCTGTAATTACTACTATTGTCGTAGTACAGGGGGGGAAAGTATATAGTATACATATGGTATAAACATGCGACACATTCATATGCAGAATTATGTTTTTTTCCTTATTATGAATGAATTGCTCAAACAGTCAAATTGCATTATCTTTAAAAGGGTGTGTACCAAATTTGCATTCAAGGTATTTAATCCAGGTGAATCAGTGTCAGTCAGTAACAATACAGAAACATTTAAAGACATTTAACAGTTTAAAATTTTCAAAATAATGGATTGTATTTGACTGTAGACAGGCAGTCATGAAGAAAACTACAGACATTAATTTGACACATTTGGGTTGCCAGCGTGTGCCACAGGGGGGAGCTGTACTCTGCTAATGTGTGTGTGTGGTATCAACAAGGCAGGATGCCTTTATTTAAATGCACACACTGAACACAACACAGTGATAATAAATGTTGATTATTGAAAATTCGTCCTAAAACTAGTCACTGTCGAGATTTTTAGACTTCACACACCACTCACTGTGTGAAGTCGACAATTCACCAAGAGAAAGTGACAGGGAGAGATTGCGATGATGTCCCGGGTGCTGGGAAGGATTTTACCGCTGCCATGATTCAGGGAGTTTTGGCCTGTCTGCTATAATCTGGCCTAATCCAACAGGGTTTGGCTGCATGTGAGAGATTACAGCATGGTCACTGGTGGTCTGTCTGTCTGTCATTATACAACTAACACTATGTGGACCTGGGGAAACTTTGCACCAGACGGTTTTGGATGCGGTTGAGCCAAGTTCTTCCACACCAAACTCCGAAAACCATTTCTTCACAGACCTCACTTTGAATATGACTATCATTGTCAAGATTACCTAATATTTGAACTAACAAAACTAAAACTACACAAATGTATGTGAATCTTTGGCCATATAATCCGTCCATCTATCTATCTGAGCAAAACCACAGAACTAAGTGCAAGTGGAATAAGCGGTGAAAGCCCTGGGTGCTCGATAGAGAGAGTGTCACTCTTATAGCTCCAGAAAGGCATGGCTGTACAGAGATCAGGCAAACTCGAACAGACTCTAGCTGAATGTGTGCGTGAGAGAGACAGAGCATGGGAAACGACTCTTGATATGATTGTGAGAGTGAGATGAATAAGATTGAGTTGGTACAAGAGCGAGAGCCTGTATGTATGAACAAGATAATGAGCAGGCAAACTGGGAATTTCTCAGCAATAGATCCTGCAACCTACATCCGGCTCACTGGGGGGAAAAAAACTTAACAAAAGACCATCGGCCATTCTCCAATCAGAGAGGTCATAACTGTGCTCCCTCCACGAGGCAAACCCTCAAGATAGATAAATTTCTGCAGGAATTTCTGACACGACCTCTGACCTGACCTGGGGTTAACAACGGCAATTATTCAGCTCGTCACCCTCTATTAACGCTGCGGAGGGCCTGTTTAAGCTGTGACATAATACTGATACCTGAGAAGTGTTTTGACCAACAGTGACTGTTTTTGACCCCATTGAGACTCGGGGAAAGACTTGTTGTTGCCATATTTAGCTTTGTGAGGCTCTCTCTGGAGGCTGGATCTGTCGATATGTGCACTTGTGTGCATTAAATTAGAATAGGAGATCGAAGCTGGCAAGACTGCAGTAAACATATCAGCTCAGTTATGCGAGCAATCAAAAGGCTTGCTCACAGGAATTCATGTCTCAAGTGGTAGGTATTCAGAGGCGCCGTGGCACTACTTCATCCTCATGTACATGTTTGTTTTTTTGGTGTCCAGATAAGACTTCGTCTGTGTTTTAAGTCTCACAACATATTTTCTAACTATTTTTTTAAAATGTCCAAAATAAAGGCTGGTGAACGCTTATCAATTATGCATTTTTTTTTCCTGTTCGTCACTAAATTGAATATATTCTACCCTAGTACTTGTCTAGCAAATCTGCACATTCTTAAACCTGCACATTATACTCTAGTACTTTTTGTAAATATGTACACTTGTGTTTCCCTTCTTGGTTTCTATTTTTTGCTGCTGTAATAAGTGAATTTCCCCGTTGTGGGATCAATAAAGTATTATCTTATCTTATCTTATCTTTAAGTGTTGGCCTTTTGGTCACACTAATTAAAAGACCTCATCTTGAGCTTTGGGAAATTGTGATTCACTGTTTTCTGACATTTCTAGACAACAAAAAAAGAAACTGCAGCCCTCAGTTGAATTACAAATCAATAAAGAAAGGGTGGAGGTTGTGGGGTGCAGATACAGCTGCATGGTGGCAGCATCTTGCTTGTTTATTGGCAGTGTGTGTGTGTGTGTTTTGCTGGTAAACCTCGGGTTTTAACTTATTATCGACATGAGTCCTCCATGAACTCACTGAACTGTGCCCAACCCACCCAGACACACTCTTTCATGGTCCTTGCTACTTACTTGGTCCATGGAGCTGCGGTGACTCCAAAGCGAGCGACTCAATGGACCTGACCCGGCTCTGCTGGGGCTGTGCTGGCTTGTTGGCATGGCCCGGGTCGGCTCGATAACACCCGCTCCCTGGAGCGACTGAACTCCGCTCCACACTCCTCCCTGACCTCTCGAAGCCCGCGCTGTACGGGGCCGGTCCACACACGGGGTACCCAGCCCCCTCCTCTGGTGGCCTGGCCCGGCTCTGCAGCGAGGATGCCCGGTGCTGCAGAGTGTTGGTCACGTTGCTCAGCCCCAGTGGACGGACCTTGCTCTCAACCCGTGTCCCAACACTGCATGTGGGCTTCTGGTTCTGCTTTGCTGCCTGCTGTGGATGCACGGCAGCCTGGGCCTTGAAGTGAGAGCTGTTCTCCGGGTTGAGCATGGAGTACCGCAGCCCCGCAACGAACCGCTCAAAGGTGAGGCAGCCATGCGGCGGGGTGACTCTCCTGAGGCAGCCCAGCACTCCACCGGGCAGGTCCCGGGTGTCTGCGCCCTGCCAGCGGCTCTCTATCTCGGAGATGTGGACATAGCCCCGTCGACCGTCATCCAAAATGTCAAACAGGGTCCTCAAACTTTGCAGGAAGGCTTTTGGCAGGCCGTCTGTTGAATACTCTGTCTCTTTCTGCTGCATTTTGGCAGTTTTACCCTGAAAGGCTTCTTTTCTCGGCCCAACTCTGCCGTAAGTCCCGTTCAGCTTGCAGCTCTGGTCAGCCGCTATCAAAGCCATGAATGTGTCGATAATCTCCGCTGAGCTATCAATCAAAAAACACGCCAATACAAGTTGGCTAGACTTTATATGAACACGCAGAATAATTAACAAAAATATAAGCTTACTAAACAACTAAACACATACCCTTTTAAAGACTTTTAACCAGAAATAGTCCAGATATTGTTGTGTCCGTCCACCGAAACTGCGCCGCTCACTGATCCAAACTTTCCTTTTTCTGCACGAGGACCGCCCTTCAAACGGCTGTGCGCGAGCGTCCCGGGACCAGCGATTGGCCGCGGTGTGCACGAGCTCGTCTCTCATTGGTGCAGGCCTGAGGTATGCTCCAGTTTGAGTTGTGCTTTTGTTATTACTAATGCTGCTGAGACGTTATTCATAAAGAGGCTTGGATATATCACACACCCCCCCTCTCCACATCCAACATAATCAGAAAGAGCTGTGCAAACTATCACTTTACAGACAGAACAGAATACCTTTGTTTCACATCGTGGAATAAACTTGTTAAGGTGAATATGTCATAAACATTCACCCAATCATCCCAGATAGCAAATATTTTGGCTGTATTATGGCATACATTTGGCATTTTTGGCTTTCTTTTGGCATTAAGAAAGCCTTTTGGCTTAACTGTGGTATGATTAGGGCAGTGGTTCTTATCCTTGTTGGAGGTACCGAACCCTACCAGTTTCATATGCTCATTCACCGGACCCTTCTTTAGTAAAAAATAAAATATGATTTTTTTTACTAGTGCACAAAATGAACCGTGCATTAACATCACCTTGTTCAAATAACAAAACCAACACAGTGCATGAACTCACAACAACTTACCTCAGTGTGACTTCTGCTGTTGCCTTTGAGAGACCAGTTCAGATATGCGTGGCTTCACCTTGGCAAGTGCCAGCCTCATGTCATTTTCACAGCAAAGTCTGTTCCTTTTCTTAGTTTTTATGTCCAGCATCCTCAAAAAACGATTGCTCACAAAGATATGTTGTAACAAATGGTATAAAAAATTCCAGGTCGGAGGCTCCACCGAACCCCTGAGACCGACTCACCGAACCCCTAGGGTTTGATCGAACCCAGGTTAAGAACCACTGGATTAGGGTTATTATCCATAATAGATAAGGAGGTGCCAGCAATATATGGCTGAGTTAAGGCATGTTTATGGCATGCCAGAAGATTGGGCGCGAGCGGGAACAGCTGATTTGAGGCTCTTCTGGGACATTTATGGCTATATTTTGGAAGTCCCTTTTGGTATGATTTTGGCTTTTCTAATTTGGGCCATTTATGGCCCAGACATCCACCCATAACCTTGCCAAAATGCAAGCCAGATTTGGGCCAAAGCGAAGCCAAAAGATTTTTGCTATCTGGGATGTTGTTTACGTGTCTCAAAATGTGTTCACTGCTTTGGATTTGTCTGAATAAAACCAATTGGGAGCATAATAAAACACACACTATGCAATAATATGTAAACTATACTATTGTGAAGCTTATAAACATGTTTATTATAATATATTTTGACTTAAGTTGAGTTGTAATAGTTCCACATATTTAGAGAATTGCTCAAGAACTATTAGGCTATGTTACATAAGATTAAATACAAGTGTTCTTGCACTTGTATTTAATCTACATTGAGTGTCTACGGAAGCGCCAAACGGTCAAACATTCATACATTTGATTACCTCAGTTTTCTTGTGAAAGCAAGTTAATTTTATTTATGTCATTAGGTCAAAATAGGAAATGTTATTATCCCAAGATCATTTTCTATCTCAAGATAACAAAACGTTGTTTTCCTAAAATAATGTCATAAATAATTTCAGATCTTGAGAAAACAAAAGGATAGTCAAGTGTATTAAATCATTGCGTTTGCAACATTCTCCTGCTCCCCTGACACTGCTGCACTGCATGATGTCTCCTGCAATGATTTAATGTACTAGACTATCCTTTTTGCAAGACCTCAAATGAATTCTGCTGCTATCTCGTAAAATGTCATTATCTTAAGATCATGAGAAAACATTTTTATTTCGACATGCTTAGGGCTTCCGTAAGTTCCACGCTGTTCGGGGCCGGTCCACACACGGGGTACCTGGCCCCCTCGTCAGGCAACCTCACCCCCAAATAAGGCTGCCATCAATTGACAACAATAGCAACAAATAATCCTATCTCAACAAAGTGTTTCTTCCTCCTTCAGAGGACCCCTTCATCAAGCATCAGCCTTTATATTCTATAATGTGATGTATATCAAGGTTTTCAGATCAGTACTGATAGGATCAGGCTGGAAAGCTGCATCGCTGTACTCAACTTGAACTTTCACAGAGTCAACAATTACTAGCACTTCAGGGACACTTCTGTCTTTAGCAATGAGTCAGGAAAACTCTCAGTCCCTGCACAGACCCATGTTTCTCTCTGGCCTGCCCAGACTTGAGCTCTTAACCGTCCAAAAGCTTAAGCGGTGATCAGTGTTGAAGACACTATCACAAAGGATTCCCTGTAATTTGACTTGCCTGACGCAATGCCGTTATGTTTCCTGCCAAACCTGATATTGACTCACATATTTTGCCCATTATGTTCATCAAATGCACTGTACAGTTTTATTTATGAGAAGAGAGGCCCGAAAGAGAGGACACACAATCAATAAATCCCCTCACAACAAACACATGTGACAGTCGATAACACACCAGTTGTTTTTGTTAACACATTAATTTGCTGGGATTGATTACAGCTCGAGGGTAGAGAGAAGGGCCACATCAGATCAGATGTTCAAATACTCAACAACAGTCTTTCGGAGTAGAGATGTGGCTCAAGAGTGGCTTTCTGTGGACTTGTATTTCAGGCTTCATTGTTATATAACCCTGAAGAAAGGCAGAAAGTGAAAGAAAAAGGAGAACGCTGTCCACATCAGCTCAGCTCTGTGTGATCACTCGACTCACAGGGTCAGACAAATGAGCACTCACTCCTGCTCTCCTCGGCTCTCTTTTCTCTCGTGTTGTCATGCACATGCAATTGCTGCTGCTGCTGCAGCAGCACTTTAGGCTTTATAAACCATGCCTGTAGTTGCCATGCGTGCCAAAAGGTCAGTCCATACCACTGTTTGTTTTACTTGCTGGACATGTACTGATCCTCAGCTTCACTACCCAGTCAGTCCTCTAATGTAACACACTTACACACACACGCACTCTTTACCCTCATTATCTCCTGTTTGCTCGCTGTTTCTCTAAGTCTTTTCCTTCAGCTGCATCAGTGTGCATGTGACAAAGGATTTGAGAGCTTATTTTTGGATGGAGACACAGAAAGAGAATAAAAAACCTTCAAGTCTTGGAGGTGTTAGAGCAGATTTAAATTACAGTGGGAGGACAAGAGCAAGGTGGAAAAAGTATGGGGGTGAATTCAGATTACAGCAAAATAAAATATCGTTGTTCATACTGGCTTTACTATGATGGTCACCAATCCAGGCGTTTACACTGAATGTGTCCCATGGTGTGGGTGTCAGCTTGTGTTTTCGTCTCTCAGAATTAGTGGACTTTCTTTGGCTTGTTCTCCACAAATCAAGGGCCTGGACTTTGGTCGCTTTATTTATTCGTAAGGTGGTAAAGCATGCTTGAAAGACTCCATTGTTTCACAGGCTTGCACTCCATGATACAGAATTTATGTTACCAACACCTTATTGTAAGAACTAGTTTAGCTATGCACATAAATTAGTCACAGTGTGATTTAAAAAAAAGTAAACAACACAAAATGATTCTGTGCCGACAGAGACTGGATGTTTTTAAAGTTTTTCATTTACTCCAACTTCTAAAATCTAAAAATAACTCATTTACATACATTTAAAGCAATTTTCAGCACTTCAGCAGGAGCAACACTGGCAACAGTTGTAGAATAAAGAGCAACTCTTCAGGATCTGGACAGAGTTTTTAAAGGAACTTGATTTTTGTTCAATGTTTAATAATTTGACAACATCTGACCGTGTAAAGGGGGACATAATATGAGGATGGCAGGTTTAAATTCAACTTTGGGTACTCGCCACACCAGGATCAGCAGTATTCCCCTCTGTTCCTCATAGGAAGCTGGGTATTAAATGTCTGTGGTGCAGCATGTAAATACATTGGTATACTCATTCCTTCTATTATATCTTATTTATCTATGTGCATTTATACAATATACAGTATGTAGGCTTTAATAATTGTTTAATTTCCCCTTGAGATTATTGAACCACTCTGTCTGTCTATCATTTTTTATTACAGGGTACATAGGTACATTGTCTCTGTTTGATTAAAAACAGGAACATGTGGGTGTAAAAATATAATACATGATATTTATCCTACTTACAGCTTACAATAAGTGCATTCAAGTGCATTATATTAATAACAATTGACTTTTGAATAACAAATATACAACAAAGAGTTGGTCCGACAGTGTTTTTACGCCTCAATAACACATTCTTTATTTAAAAAACTACAAATAATTATTTCCAAAGACTTCTACATTTATTTTATCTTCCTATTCTTTATACCCACTGCTCATGCTGTCAGTATAAATTTGTACCTCACCTTAACAAATGTATATTTTTAGCACACAGATTGCTGATATAAGTCCAAAACAGATTAATATTTTGTCATCCTGAGATATGGCAGGGTTTATAACTGAACTTAACACAGTGGTTTAAATCAGCAACCGTATATGATTTCACGTGGATTACACTGCTGCCCTGAGCATTTTTAATAGCTGAGAATGTTTACTTATATAAAATGAATCATTCCACCACGATTTGCTCTCTGTAGTCCAAGACATACACGATTAAAATGACCAGTGTGTAATTTAACTTAAAAACTGGTCATTAAATGGTTTGGTTGAGCCACACGTGACTATAATAATGAAGCTCTGCAAATCCCATGAGCTATACAGCACGACTGTGACAACTAGTGGCTGGTTTTGGCAATGTAGTGTTAATTTTGTTGCATGTCAAACAAATACAAATAATAATACTGGATCATGAGCTTAACATTGAATTCTGTGTAAAAACAAAAAAACATGAGCTAATTCCTGACCTCTTATACAAGAAACTCATCTGTTTATACATGCAGTAATGATGTTATGAAATTCAAAAACTTCACAAACTGAACCAAATGACAAAAAAATACTTTATTCTCGTGATGTATTGCAGAAATACATGAGAATATACATCAATATACAGAATTACAGCATGTACCATCTCACACCCATGCTCTCCACCATATAATGCATTTTCTGAGGTGCAGTTATATACAATAAATACACAGGTTTAAAACTATGTTTATTCCATAATGTCACCATATTTTGTTTTTTCAGGCCCTTTTGATTCCTCTGGCATAGACGCTGAAAAACAAACAGACACAGATGAACACACAGCACGCACCGAGAGTATTTTCCTATTTAAAGTTAACAAGGCAGACAACAAGACAATTTCATAGTTTTCTAGTATGAATGTATGTATAGAAAGTGAGGGCTTGTGAGCAGGTCTGCAGTTGCACACTACACTCACCCTGAGGTGGCGATCTGTCCGGGACTTTGCCTGTTTCTAGCAACAACCAAAGGTCTGAGCATTTCTGCGTTTCCCAGCGAGTCACTGCATAACTTCCCACTGAAGACCCCACTAAGAGAGAAGAGAGAGGCACGGTTAGAAAAACAGTGGTAAAGAAGTAAGCTGAGAGGAAGCATGGGCGGATAGAGAGCAAATAATTGTTGAGGTCTTATGTGTAAACACCTATCGAAATGAGCAGGTTCCATTGAAGAGGATAAGGAAACTTTCTCTGGAGAGCCTTCTGAATGCCAAATAAAGTGGCAACACCTGTAAAACAACACAGGACACATTAAGCACATCAAGCAGCTGTGAAGAACATCTGAGCTTTTTCTGGCCAATTAAAAATCAGCTTTTATTAGTACATCACAAATCATTAGCACAATTGTCCTCTTGAATGTTCAGTTCTTTTTTCTTTCTTTTTTTCGAACAACTGGTTTCAGGTTAGTATTTAGAAAGTGATGGTGTGCACAGATTGCTCATGAAGTTTTTACGTTTGACTGACCTAATGCTAATTTGTATCAGAGGACAAACTAAACTAAATCAGAACAGATCTGAACTCTGATATCAAGCTTATATCATCATAAAATTCTGGCTATTGTTCAACCATCATCACTTTGATGTTTTAAGTTATGTGTGCGCAATGTAAAGAACATCCTGTTTTAAACATTTGCAGCATGTAGCTCCCCCTGCTGTACATAATGGCCTGAGATAGAAAGATAATTGATACCGGAAGGGAAATTCTTGTGCACCTCATTTCTATTATCATCTACCTCATGCCTAAGATAAATGATAATAGAAATGATATAATAGAATTATAGTTTAAGGTAAGGAAGAACATATTGTTCTCTCCATGTAAATATAAAGAAAACATACATAATCTTACTTGTCTTTAAACATGTAGGATTAATGAAACATTTGGTCAGTTCTGGGACTGAAATGCTGAAATTCAAACACATCACTTACCAAGTATAAAGCTCCCAGTTCCCTTCATGAAGGCATAAGACTGACAGGCAGCATATCTCTGTAAACCCTGCAGGTGAGAAAACAAACTTTTACTGCACCATTCACCCTGTTCAAACATTTCTATGTAATCTCTCATAGAGGTTTCAGCGTGTGCTGCAGCAGCAGCAGCAGTAATTTTAATTTCACTGTCAGTGTCCTGCAGAGATCAACACACAGCAGAGGTGAGCAGAGACACAGAAACATAAACCCACCGGGTGTTTCGCTACCAGCTGATCGTCCACTTTACTGAGACCGAGATTCACCATTGTGTTGCCTTGTTGTGAAGTCTAGGAGAAGAATAACACCAGCTCACGCTGAGTGTGTATACAAAACACGACTGATACAAACCAAAGAGAGAGAGGAACAGCTGTGTGTATAAAAACAATAGCGACGTCTAAAGCTGAGGAGGTTGTACTGCAGCGTCTCCACAATGAAAAGTTCAGTTTTTGTAATGAAAAAACAAAAATACTAAATAAAAAAAATCATATATTATGAAAAAAACATCTAAATAAATCAGAATAATTTATGAAACACATTAACACATTTATATAATACTATACATATAATACTGTTCAATATTCATTCTGTCAATCGCTTTAACACGAGATGCATATAAAATGTGTTATTCACATCCAGCTGTTTATTCTGTATAATGTTGACCAGTTTAACCTGTATAACTTGTATTTACGCCCCCACCGTTCATACTGTACATATCTTAATTAACTCTCACTGTACATACTCTGCACTTCTGGTAAGATGCTAAACTGCATTTTGTTGTCTTAGTATTTTGTGCAATGACAATAAAGTTAAACCTAATCTAAAAAGCCCTGTATTCAAAATTTTAATTAATCATGGTCATTCATGTTGTAGAAATGTGTTTTTCTGATTTAACCTCTGGATCCTGCAGCTTTTATTAGATCTTCAAAGATTCACAACACAACACAAGGTATAGCATGGTTTATACACTTATCATCTATCATTACGAATCATTTTTTGTGCTTCTTTAATACTTTGCTCTTCACTAAACGAGTATATTAATGTTCTAGTTGCCAGACCTGCAAATAAATACCTACAGTAAACAGATTAACAGATGAAAGTTGGTGCTTAAATAAAGTCATCATAGTAACCTGTCTTTGTGTTTGTTAATGCCATGTGTAACCTTAGGCAGCCTGCTGACCTCTGTGACCCCTCCAATGAACCACAGTGACCTCAAAGAGGAGAAGGGTTCTGCAGAGGGCGGGAAGAAGCAGAAGAAGAAGCAGAAGAAGAGGCAGATGGGAGGAATCCAACTACCGCTGAGAAACAAGTAACAACAGAGGCTAAAGTTACAGCAGAGCAGCTGGACATCTGTTACTTGTTACACAGGACTAAGACAAAATAATAGATCAGAGATAAAAATGACGCAGAGTTAAAGAAAGTATGTTTTAGTATGTTCTGAGGTTTTGTCAGATTTACTCCCACCAGGAACCATGAAGAGAGACGGGTCATTGACACCAACTTTGAGGGCTGTGAGTCCACAAACTGGACGGTGAATTAGTTTTAACTGCAGTGATCTTTGGAGACAACATGCAACTCATGATCAAATCGGATGTGGGCAGTGATGGAGGGTGTTATCTGACTGAGCAGCTTGTTGGAAGTGGTGTAAATGGGAGATCAAATATCAGCAGATATCATGTAGATGACCTCTTTTGCTGCATCTTCCAGTCTAAATCTCATCTATGCAAAAAAGGTAACCATTCAGGGATAAAAAACATTTCATATAAACATTGGGGAACATAAATATAACTACAACTAATGATAATTTCTTTCAGAAATTGACAAAATGGCATATATAATTATAGAAAACAGAGAATTTTCCAAATTGAGGTTTAAACCAGCAAATGTTTACTCGATAAATGATTCAAATGAACTGTTGATTTACTATTAATCAACTAAATTAGGGGTTTTAAAGTCTGACACTGTGGGGCTTCCCTCAAAGGAACCTGGAAAAATGCAACCCATCTGTTCCCTTTAGTTCAGTTTTGCTCAATTCCTGGACGCCGATAGAATCATGATTGTCATTTGATCCCAGAGACACTCAAGAGCCAAGATGACCTAATGTTGCTGTTCGACATAACTTGAGACTACACGAAAAAGGTCTGTCCTAAGACATTTATTAGTTTCCTGAAAACTATCTATTGCTATCTTTAACCAAACCACACACATTTAGGCTATTCTGTGTGTCCTTTTAATTTAATATGTACTTCCATTCACTGAGCCTCCCCTGAAACGGTTTGGAGTCCCCATGGGGAGGCCTGCCTCACACTTTAAAACCTCTAGACCAAATGATTTACTCATCATTTTCGCAACAGTCCTAACATTTAAAGGCAATGTTGGGTGAATCCTAAATATTTGTAACAAAAAAAAAATATTAGAAAGAAAGTAGATAGTCTCCTGTTCTGCCCCCACGTACTTGAACTCCCTTACACAGGCATATGTTACCTACAGACCGCTGCATTCCTCCAATGAATGGGCAATCCAAACTTTTCTCGTCTGTTGTTCCCCATTGGCGGAACGTGCTACCAGTTCCTTACCAGATTAGGTAGCCTTCTCTACCTTTAAAAACCTCCTAGTCCGAGCACTACTAACAACTGAACATGCTAAATCTATCTATGAGTAGTACTTATTGCTGCATTAACATGTCCTTGTCGCACTGTACCTTGATTTTTGCCTTTTTCTAAGTCGCTTTGGATAAAAAGCATCAGCTAAACGACCAAATGTAAATTTTAACCTCCCCGATTTAACATTTATAGATTGTATGTGAACATTTAATACATGATTTATAACACACTATAGAGCTGTAAGCAGATAGAAGTTTGTAGATGTATTTAACTATGACTGCTCTCTCTCCTGTTGGTTGTAAAACAGCTGTAATATCAAATATGTCTAGATCACTGGTTCTCAAACTTTGGTATGAATACCTCTCTTGGTATTTGACCTTCTTGTAGTGGAATCTCTGAAACATATTTGAAACCTTTTACCACATCTCTCGCTGTTATTCACACTTCTAACGACTCCGAGAAATGAGGTTCATTTTTATTTATTATCATTTTACATTGGAAAAGCAACTGTCAGTTATCCCCAACTTCCATTCACATATTGTAGCTCTTTATTTCTAGGTGATTAATGTTTATATTCTTACAAAACAAAAAAGATTTTAGACACAATCTGTACACTCCAAATCCAAAAATCACACCCCCTCCCTTCAAACCCATCTATGACAAATACGCTAAACATGGGAGCCAGATTTTTAGTGCAGTGTTGAAAACCTGTTCACACACACATACAAAATAAACAATCAATGAGTCGCATGTACATCTGTGACTTACATGCTTACTAAGTGTCTGGACTCCTCACCTAAGACACAAGAGGACACAATAAGCAGGTGTGCATTGTAGGTAATACAAGGAAGGCAGGCGATTGAGGATAGAGTCGACACAGAACAATTTCACTTGGACTGTTGTGTCTTAGAAAACAAACAAACAAACAAAAAAAGAAGCAGGAAATGGTTCCGTTCATAAAACCACTCTCCATCATAAAAAAAAAAATGTGTGTAAAGGGGGGGAGGTGGGATTCAAGTTTTACACTCCTCTCACATGGAAGATTTTAGTGACAATGATGGTGTGCAGTGTTTTCATTGAAAATCTGGAAGGGCAATACTGAGGAGGACTCACTCGCTCAGGATCAGGAAAAAAAAACAAAACAAAAATCAAGTGACGGGGTTGAAATGTTCAGTCCCCCTCCCTGCCCAAAAAGATGCGACATAAAAAAAGGTCCCACTTTTTTTTTTCTTTTTATAATGTTTGCCTTCAAATATCACCAGGACAAAAACATGTTTCACAATCAAAATGTTTTAAATAAATATAGCTCCATTGATAGAATTTCTTCAAAAAAATAACCCTTAGAGCAAACTCTCACGAGAAACTGAGTGCTAAACCCCCTCCCGCCCCGCCCTGTGAGTCCGACACAAACATACCGTAACCCTGCAGATGCAAAAATACAATTGAAAAGACAGGTGTCTGTTAAAAAAAAACAACAAAAAAAACAGCAAAGAACAACTGACTGGAGGGATTTAAACCAGCTGATACAGGAGTGCCAAACTACAGGTCATAGTAGACTTTGGTAGAGATAGTGTCTTACATTTTGTTTCCTCGTTCATAACATGAAATGCTTATTTTGTGATCATGAGAGAGCTGTCTCTTTTTATCTGTGATCAACATAAGAAGTTTGTTTGTGTGGGATCATGTAAAACAAGCCCTGTTAAAGTACCAATAACACCAAGACCAGCTTTTTAAATAGTAACTGGACAAATTTTGATTTGAATTTGAACAAATCCAGTCACTTCAGGCGATTAAAACTTTGTATCTCGTCGTAAAACAAAAACAAGTCTGACCAAATTGATAGAAAAATAATGATAATGGGGTCAAGAAAACTTCTACAAAAAAAAAAATTACAGCCTTTATTTGGCAGCTACTTTATTATAGAACAGTGAAAATATTTGAAACCTACCAATTTATGATTAAATATGAAATTTAAAACTGTGTAATATGGCCCCTTTAAGAAGATAGAAGACATACATTAACCCTGCCCATGAGCCACGTTGACCATGTCAATGTCCTTCAGTACATATTGGCAGCACACACACAAGCATACATACGCACACACACACACACACACGCTCTCACACACACACACACACTCAATACTGGTAGTGTGATTTAATCAGTGAAATCTATCTGATGTGTGTCGTGGTTGGCTGCGTGGGGGTGGCGTAGAGGGGATACGACAGACAGGGAGGCAGCGGCTAAAGGTGTCGATGACCATGAAGACAGCAGCCATGTGCACCAGAGAGGTCAGAAAAGGGAGCGATACAGTGAAAAGGTCCATGTCCCATTGTACCAGCTGAACGACGGGTACTGCAGCCCCTGGGGTCCCCCCCCCCCCACCCACCCCTGTTTGCACAGACGTCACCACACCCAGCGGGCCGGGTGGAGGAACAAAAGTGGATGACGACGACGACTGTCCGTACTGTGGTTCAAAGAAGCTTGTCCAGTTCATCAGCAAGACAACTTTTTCCACCCCCCTCACATACAAAACCATAGCAGCAGGTAGAGCTCGAGGGTCTCCCTCCTCGAGAAAAATAAAGAAAAAAAAAAACAAACAAACAAAAAAAAACCAAATAATACCTTTCCCCGTCATCCACATGAAAAGCAAGCTATGGAGAATTACCAGTTCTGGGAAGTGGCAGATGTCTTTTTGCGTTATCCTCCTTCCCCTCCTCCATCTTCTTACCCCCTGAATCCGTCAAACAATCAAGTAACCAACATTGTCCTCTGTCGTTAGTCTCTTGTCAGCAATCCCCCCCCTCCCACTCGTTTTGCACTTCATCCCCCGCTCCCCTCCCAAAAGTCTAATAACCGTGCCCTACCCCTCCCCGCCCCCTGTCCTCCCTCCTCCTCTCCCAGGCGAGGATGAGGGCAGATCATCGTTCGGGCTCCGACTCCAGGGCCAGCACCCGCTTGCGCTCGCGACACTGCTTCTTGTGGGCGGGCCAGTCCCTCTGCTGGCACTGGGAGCCGCAGTAACGTGCCACCTGGCAGCGGCCGCAGATGTTGAACTCCCGGAGCTGTGAAAAGATGAGGAACAAGATCACTGTTGGCTCAGAGCCTGGTCCTGTGATTCCTATGGTGACAATTTTGCCAATCGCATCAACACGTGGATGTCTTGTAGCTGATTTCACACAAAATAAAAGGTGATTAAAAAATCACTGAATGCCAGTACATACCCTCCTCTCAATGAGTGAACAAGGAGGATAGTGACACTCATAATAGGTGCAAGAGCACTCCTCTTCCTCCACCAGCTCCCCGTTAGCGTTGTAGTAGCGTGTGCGGCTTAGCTCCAGATACTGCTCCTCCACAGGGTCGGCCGGTACCTGCTGGATGGCCAGCCAGTACAGAGACTGCTCTCTGGACAAGTAGGAGATTATGGAAAAAAGAAATATTAGGCACATAATACACGGTAAACAACAAATATTTACACTGAAATATACACTTTTTTTAACCACTAAATGTCAGCAGAGCCCAGCTTGGTGCTAATTTTGTGTGACCCATGGTGAAAAATAATCTCATCTTTGTTTTAAAATGTCAGAGTATTGATAAAATATGTTTAGACATCCATATCTCCTCGAGGTCTCCGTTGTCCAGGCTACGCTAGGACGGCAATGAACCTCAAACTGTCTTTGGGCTTTGCTTAAAGACAAAACATCCGGCTCATGCGGTACGCCATGTTCCTACAGAATCAAAATTCAGCCTTTTAGCACCAGTCCAGCTGCAGTCCTACCTCTGCTTGCTGGAAATCTCCTCCGGCTTGGGGCTCCAACCCACTGGCACCAGTCGCAGGTTGTCTAGCCGGTTGTCGACGGTCACCGAGTTGATGTGGATGACTTGAAAACTCGGGGCGATGCCTCCTCTGTGCTTCTCCCTGGGTTAAGACATGCGTTCAAATCAGAAGTCAGTAACCAGTCAGTTAGAAAACAACGAGCAACAGCTCATTAAGATCAGGCTGGAACCTACAGGAAATTTGTTTAGGAGGGCAGGGTCAGGAACGGATCACTTGTAATGATACAAAAATCTTGCTTCTTAAGAGACAGAAGGACGAGAGATGCATCCTGTGCAGCCCTCGGTTGTCTGCAGTTGCATCAACTTCTACAGCAGTCTTTAAGTGATTTAAACTGCTTTCAATCAGACAGCTGAAACAACACTCATTTATATCCGGAGGTCGTATTCAGAACTTTGATCAAGGACACTTTCGCAACATTAAAGCTTGCCAACAGAGTTTTAAACCCCCAACAAAAATAAAATAGATTATTCCACACTTGATGTGATGATAGTTACGTACCAGAGGAGCTCATGTAACGGCCGTCCTGCCCAGCGGCCTTTACCAATGTCGAACGCGTAGGCAAAGATCTTCGCTCCGTTGCCGTCCGCGTCTACCTCCATGCGCGCCTGGAATTGGATTTACATTGGCGTCGTTAGAAAAAGCTGCGTCAGCAATAATTGGCAGAAAATTTGCACTGCGGTCCTTGTAGTTTACCTCAAACGCATAGTTCTCCACAAGAGGTATGTCCTGCTCATCGATCAGTGTGTATTTTGTCTGAGAAACGAGAGAGAAAAGTTTTCATGTTAACACCCGAAACAAGCACAACGACTCAACTGGCATTTTATGGCCCCGCTTTTAGAAAGATGACAACTCACTAAAAGCAACATTTAGGGAACATTTACGAGGAATCTAAAAGAGAAGAGACGGCTATGTGGGAGCAGAACAGAACACATGTATCAAAGTTATAAGATAAGCCCAATAGTTGGCAAATAACTTTTCTAGTAGAGGGATGATTGCCTATTACAGAACCACCTCCAGTATTTATTTACTAATCACATGCTGCTGGTAAATAAATCAGCTTTAGTGTACATTTATGCACAATTCAACTGGTTTGTTTTGGAAGTCAAACAACGGCGTTTGTTCAAAAGTTGCATGTTTGCAGAGGCCGCAACATTCACGAATGATAAGAAGCGGCCCGGGAGGCATGTTTAAACTCCTACTTGGGGAATTTGCCTGCACGTGCGCATGTGACAGCTTCGACACAGACATAAATAGAGAGGATGGACTCGAATATCCACGTGAGCAACTTTTGTTTCCGCTCAACTTTCTTTTTTAACCATGTGGGGGGGTGGGAACATGTTTAAGGGGAAAGAAATAATAAATAAAAATGAGCACATGACTATTTAAGAGCTACCTGATGGGGGGGGGACTTACAAATGCATGTGACAGTAATCACCCCCCCATGCCACATTGAGCATGGCACACATACCAAAAGGTCGAAACATGCAATGTGACACTTGGTCACGACTGCCAGACTATTGTGTGGATCTTAACAGGGGTGACATCATGTAAATCAGTTATACGACTGTTGACAGGAGCACTGACACTCAGCAGGTGGGCAGCTGCAACAAAACAAAAAAAAAAACACACACACAAACACCCTGTGAGTGTGTGTGTTGTGAGACGAGCAGCAACCACAGAGGAGGTATTTTCTTGCACCAACACTAGTTTAACATCACATCCATGTGGACATATTTATATAAATCAAGGCATAAATAAAGATGTAAGTTTTTGGAGGGGGGTTGAGCTGCCGGTGCTTTGTCACGTTGCACAAAAGAATGAGTTGATGGAGCATGGCGCTGGCTTCCTCATTAGCAGACACTTCACCGTGTAATCCAAATAACACAGCTAGCGTGGCAATGCTAACTCCCACCGCCGACCGTTACAAACATATGAGCCGCCGTACGGGAGAAAAAAAAACAAAAACAACAACCGTGCCCTCCGTCTGTACGAGACCCGACACCGGTAACCACCAAGTAAGCACCGCCGTGTTTACCTTTGTGCCGCTATTCCGCCGTTTGGCGCTAGCTGTCACAGCTAACCGGCTACATGCTAGTTAGCGTTAGCTTCGTAGCGAGCCTGTGTGGCGGCACGGAAACCCAGTCTGGCTCGGCACGGCCGGCTTCTCTAATCCGTTCAAACCAGGCTAAAATCGGTCAATCTCAGCTACTCCCGCGTCGGCAAAAGCCTGATAGTGATTAAAGAGGTTGACTAGCACCGACTCATCACCGCGAAACCTGTTTTTCCATCGCCTTTTTGTGGTTCCCAGCGGGCCCTTTCCCCCCCCCGGCCGCACATGGCAGCCCTGGGATCCAGCTCACCTTCCCGGCCACACGGCCGAGCCGTACGATCCCGAGCTTGAAGTCCGACATCAGGAAGGACGGGCGGTGGTGACTGGAGACAGGCGTAGGATCCGACCTAAGCAGTGTTTCGGGTTTTTAAACTCGCAGGGGCAGCCCCTCAGCCCCGCTGCGATGCCAGTTCGGGTGTTCGCCCTGACTCCGGGTCTCTCCGGCAGCAGCAGCCCAGCCTCGGTGACACACCACCGCTGGCGCAGGAAAGCCGAGCGAGCTGCTGGGGAGGGGGGGGCGGGACGAGCCACTAAACAGAGCGACCAATCAGACGCGACGTTACGTGTTTTAAGACGACACGTCGGAGCACGCTGTCCAATAGAAATCCACCGTTACTAAGCGCCGCCTGTTTCAGTTATAACGTCATTACACTCTCGTGACCACTTCCAGACGTTTTCGCGCGAAATGGTTGATCGCTGGGTGGGATTATACATGAAGCTAGCCTTTAAATGTTGGCATTGAAAACGAAACCTGAGCTGAAAAAAAGAAAATTATTGGCATTGAAAAAGACACGTATTGCACTGAAAACAAAGTATTGTTACTGAAAAATGTCAGCAGCCAGGCCATGCTGTCAAACTGTGAATAAAAAGAACAGATTGTCATTGAAAAACTGAGGAAACCTACTGCTGCCACACAAGAAACCTAAAAAATCAGTGTGACACATCATGTTAAAATGTAATCATTTTTAATGCCTGTGTTTATTTCATTGATTGATTCTTATTGATTCTTATATAATGTGTGTGTGTGTGTGTGTGTGTGTGTGTATATATATATTTGCCAATATCTTTTTTTTCTTTTTTCACAAGTGTTTCAGTGCTAATGTTTACTTTTTCTAGTCAGCTTTTGTTTTCAATGCCAAAAAAAGTTACTCTTCTAGCTCCATAGAATTATCACTTTTACCATGGATCGGTTAAAGGACCAGTGTGTATAGGATTTAGTGTTACAAAGCTACCAACTAGAGTGAAATGCATGAATGCAATTCAGTACAGCTGTAATGAACGTGGAAATTACCTATAGACCAAAAAACTGTTTTTGTACCAGGCTGTAAACATGTTTATTTCTGCTGTGAAGTGGAACATTTTAACATGGGGGGGCTTATGGAGATTGACTTGTTCTGTAGCCAGCCTCAAGTGGACATTTGAGGAACCGCAGTGTTTGGCACTTCTTTGGCACTAAGAGAGCTGAAGATGGCACCACCACTCTGCATTGCCGCTAATTTTTGTTGTAGTGGCCGGTTTGTCAATGTAAAGCATTTTATAGCTTTATTTTGTACTTCAATAAGATTATTATTATTATTATTATTATAGACCACCATTATAACAGTCCAAAAACTGTTGACAAGACTACACATAAGGTTTATTACTAACTTTCCCAGTTATTTTTATTAGCATGATGTCATGGCAATATAAAGTCTATGGGCCGAGCATGTGTAATTGCCCCCGCTGGTGCCCCCATGTTTGAAAAAACATTGCAAAAGGGCCCTCTTCGATGCCCCTATGGTAGATAAAACATGAAAAATGCCCTCTAGGGTGGCTCAATGTGCAAGATAGCGTGATAAAGTGCCCTCTTCAGTAAGGGCCCTTACAATGGACAAAACATGGTAAAGTGCCCTCCAGGGTACCTTCCAGTGGAGAAAACACAATACAGAGCTGTATAGGCTGGCCTACATGCTACAACATTAATTGCCCTCACGTGCCTATAAATGTTATAATAGTTCCTTGTGTGTTTTTTATTGCAGAGACAATGTAATTATCCTTTAAATCACATAATAAAACTATTTTAATCTTAACCTAGGATTGGAAATGTTTCACCATAAATGCAACATGACTTTCTGTCCACTAATGGTAAACACTAAGTAAGTGTTGTAAATGAAAGTTCCCTGGTTTATATGCATGTGTTCTCTCATTGCAGCAGGTACCTGAAGAGACACTGTTGGAAACACCTGGGCAAATATAAAACTCACGGACTTGCATTTGGTTTTTGGTTCTTTTCATTTCATGCAACATCTTGCACACACTTCACGCCACACTCATGCATGTACGCACATTCACCACTGATGTACTGATAAACACACCTCATTGTTTCCTTTGTTAAGTTTTGTGTAAATTTCCGGTGTTTTTTGAATTGCTTAAATAATAAATTATCTTTATTCTGTGCCCACGTCGCCCTTTGTTTTGTCATGGCCTCAGAGCTGGGTCATTACAGTGTGTATATATAACAAAGATTTCAAATTTAAGTCAAGGTAATAGGTACATTATGTATCTTATATGGCCATTTTATGCCCTTTTTATGTAGACTAATTGAGAGATAGATTGATCAGCCATTTCTTTGTTTGCGTATTAGGCTGTATTTTGCCCATTTTTTACTTTACTTTTTCACTTTGACTAAGGGCAGTAAGAACAGTCTCGTTGAATAGACATTTTATTTCCATCCATCCAACTTATTGGTGAAAGAAAAAACTTCTAAACAAACATGATATTTGCCACTTTTGAATCAGCAATGACTAAAATGAGAATGTCAGTCCAAATACAGTTTCATCTGGAGCTACCAGATGCTGTGCTGTAAAGCGGCCGAACACAGCTGTTGTTGTAGTGAGTGAGCACCATCTGGAGATCAGTACCTGTATTACGTGTATTAGCAGAATAATGTAAAATTATAGAAAAAGATTTAGACATATGATATCCTCAATTATGACTTAAAATTATTAGCTTACAGCTATATTTTCCATTGTGTAGTTGTTCTGACTATGAATGTGATGTGAAACCACTCAAAACCTCAAACCTTAAATTGTTATGGGTTTCTTCTCATCTTAAGATCCTAGTAAATCATATTACAATGTGGTAAATCATCCTCTCCTTTGACACTTTCTCATCATTTACTATAGTGAATTAATTTAAATGGTAAAGACGTTTGCTGGTGTTTCCCACTTTTTCCGACATGTTTTAAAGAATTCAGCTCTTTGTCCCACAACAAACATGTATACACAGGTAACCCTTGTTTGTTGATTGTTGTTGTCGTGACGGGAACTCCTGTATGCACCTTTTGTCCATTAGTTTTACCCATTACGAAACAGCTTCGTATGTTGGAAACAATGGCAGCCCTGTGCTGCTGCTACTGCTGTTTCAAAGTGAAATGTGTGGACACCCCATCTTGTCTCTTCTGTCAATCACTCCTATCCAGTTTCTCACAGGACATGGAGCTGGGAGGAGTGGGAGGTGTGTTGTTCCTTGTGCTGGTTTGAATTTCTTGAGATTTGATCTGTTTCCTCTCAAACGTGCTTGGAGCTTTAACAAAAAGTCTTTCATTTAAGCTCAGTTTAAAAATTAATCACTTAAGATCAGAACAGACTGTGAGGCAGTTTACATTTTCTAAACAATGGTAGGAGGAGGCACTGGAAAGTGTGAATGCCATCACTTGCCAGGCGCATCGAATTTGAGCAGCTCCATAGAATTTACTAGAGTAAATCTAACCTATTTAAAATATACCCAACATAGCAGATGTTTGCAGCAGGTGCTCTCATGCACCAGGGGACTTAACCCATATGTTGTTGTCATGTTTGAGGCTGGCTGGGTTTTGGAAGTCCTTCCTTGTATGTATATATTTACATATATGAGGTAACAGAGACAACCATTATCCCATCTTCTCCCATTGCTATTTTTGGGGTTCCTATGGAGGATGCAGATCTGTTGAACAGACTAGAGTCCAACCAGCATCTGTTGACAACAGATCAACACTCATATAACAAGTTTCTGTATTGCCCTGATAATATACTAGTATACTATACCATACTGTTAATATACCAATAGACTGGACTCATTTGACTGACCCATCCTATGATAATATGTCTCCAACCTCCCAAATATAACACAGAATATCATAACTACAGAATACATGTAAGTTATATTGTGGGTAAGAAACCCTATTTTTGCTATTTTCTATCATATTTAGTCGTGAACTGTACCTGCATAGCCTACCTATTACCTATTTGTTTATATATAGGTGTCTTTACATGTATTTATATGCATATGTATGAGTAGGGGTGAGTTTGGATTGATTAAAAATAAAAGTGTTTGCAAATGTTGATAATACAGATGTACAGTTCAAGATTTTCATAATAAAATGTTAATGTTGTTAAATGTGTCAGCCCTGTGATGAACAGGCGACCTGTCCGGGGTGTACCCCACCTCTCACCTGCCCCCTCATCCCTGAGTGGTTACATAAGTGGTTACAGGAAATGGATGGATGAATGGAATATTGTTAGAAGAAGAAGAAGAACTTTATTAATCCCTTGATGGCGAAATTCTTTTTTTCACTCTATTTTATTTTTTACATGTATTTTAACCCGGACACACACATGCAGTACAAGGGCATAGACATGCAAATGTGGAGAGAGATGGTGGAGTGATGGGCAGCCAGCCAGACCAGCGCCCAGCGAGCAGTTGTGGGGTTCGGTGCCTTGCTCAAGGGCACCTCGGCAGTGCCCAGGAGGTGAACTGGCACCTCTCCAGCTACCAGTCCACCTTCCATATTTTTGGTCCATGTGGGACTTGAACCGGCCACCAAGCCAAGTCCCTATGGACTGAGCTACTGCCGCCCAAATTAAATTTCTATATTAGCTTGCACTGATGAAAGCTAAGCACGTGGATGGAAAAGGGGACAAATATATGAGAAACTACTAACATTTACTGTTAAGACAATGCCACACATGAAGTGAACATAAATGGAAATGATCTTCCAGTAACATAACTATAACATGTGAGCAGAGGGACTAAAGAACAAGATTTATCTTTCCATTCTTTTCACTAATCACATGTCAGACTATGATACGTGGATTATTTTAAATAAATGGACCCAGCCCCAGACAGAGCATCTTTCGTAATGCAATGTGTTCTTCCATGAGGTTATCCTCTCTGGGCGTTGCTCTATTTCCAAACAGAGCTGTTTTTTGAGGTGTGGCTGCATCACCGATCCCTGGGTACACTCATATGATGAAACTGTGTATCTATCACACCCTGGAAAATGTAATTATCCTCTTATACTGTTTTCTCACTATGGTAATTAGTAAACATTAGTAAAATTTAAATGAAAATACCTGGATACCAAGTTTTTAAATATGAGACAGCTATAATAAAAACTAAATGAGAGAGAGGGAGATGTCTGCTGTAAATTAGTAAAAAGTATTCATTCAGGTACAAATTCCCTTTTAGTGGAATCGTATTCTAATAAATCAGGTTATATTCTTTTAATTAAAAGTCTGTTGTCTAGTGTTGAATTCAAGAAAATTGTAACCATAAAACAATTAAGGGATTCAAGTTTTATTTTGTAGTGTTTTTTTTGTATGTGAAACATAAAATAGAAGAGTATCTAATCACACTGAAGATCAATTTGATTATTTTAAATGTGGTTTTGCATATGGGTGGCATTTAGTGATATATTTAAAACACATTACTTGGACTTAATTTACATTAAAAATACAATCAGGTAAATTTATAGCTGAGAAGTTTTAAATGAAAAAAACAACATTTGTTCTGAATTATACATCAAAATATTATTATTTTTTCACTTTATTTACAAACATCAAACATTAAAAAGTTTCATGAAACATGTTAATCCTTCAGCCTTTATTAGATTGTACGTTTTTTTTTATTATTGGAAAGCACTGTGTAGCTGTGTTTTGAAAGGTGCTTTATTATTGGAAAGCACTGTGTAGCTGTGTTTTGAAAGGTGCTATATAAATAAAATGTATCATTATTATCTTTATCATTAATATTAGATTTGGAAACTTTTTTTTCTCCCACAGCTGGAAAACTTTTTAAGAGGCCAAAAAAAACAAAAAACAGAGAGAAGAACAGGAAATTAAAACAAGCTACAAAGAAAGAGAAGACCTTTTGAGATACAGCTTATTATTTTAACCTTATATAAACACCTGTGTACACCTGTTCGTGATGACATGATTTACAGACAGTCGTCAGATGACGCCCAAATCAAACAACTGAAAACCAGCAGAGCAGCAACTTTTTTTTTTTTTTTTTCCGCTGAGCTGTGACCTCTCATGTCCGCGTTACTTCCGTGTTCCGCTCACCTGTTACACCTGTATTACAGCGCTGTGCCGCGAGCTGCTCCCCTGCGCTGCCGGTGCACCTGTTGCGTTTTTTCTCATTGGATGTGCGTGTGTGCCATGACGGAGGAGTTCATAACGTGTGATTTAACATGCTCTTCTCCATCGGCTGACTCGGAGGAGACTTTGAAGCCTGTGAAAACCGCAGAGATGGAGTGTGAGCAGCCTATTTTCTCCGTGTTGAGCGACGGTGTGAAGCAGCAGAAGGAGGCGGGGGACACCTCGACCACCACCACCACCACCAACACCGCTACCGACGCGGAGTCCGGGATCTTCTCTGGTGAATGTGAGCTCTGTGTGGAGCATGAAACTGAGCTGGACTGGTTCTGTGGCACCGAACTGAAACTCATCTGCTCTCACTGCGCCATCGTGGGCCCCTGTCACGGACACACTGTGACCCCTCTGGCCACCAGAGTAACCGCAGTCAGGGTAAGGAGCAGTTTATGTGCTGTATTCATATGCAACAGCTGTTTGCTTTTTTTTTTTTTTTTGGTATTAACCAGCTGTGGACTGAAACTGCTTGTTTAAAACTTTTGAAATGTACAAGATAAATAATGTTTACTTGACTGACAGGGTTTGAAAATAACCCAGGAAGGTTACTTTCACTTTATGTGAATGGGTTCTTTCTTATTTCCCCTAAACTTTACTGTTAATGTGTGTTTTTTACCCATTTTAACTCCTCTGTCTTGAGGCTATCCTTCTTTTACAAGAGCAAATATGTATTTTTTCTATTTCAACCAGTCACCTTGTTGAGAATATATATGTATGTATATACTTAATATTTCTTTCTTGGGTGTGCCACATCTTGCATGAGGTTTTTCTTGCTTCTCTTTCTGCATGGTATTTGAGAAGACAGGATTTTCTTGTTGCGTCTCCAGCCTATGATGTGCTGAAACTACAATGTGTGCCTGTGTGTGTATTTGTGTGTGTTTTTTTTACCAGAACCAACTGGTGGATGTGTGTGAGAAAATACAGCTGCAGGCATTGAGGATTGAAAGGTTTATCGACCAGACGCTGACAGCCAAAGAACAAAAGCTCCAGGTAAGAAATGAAACTGATCCCCACCCACTCAACCACACAGTAATAATTGTATTGACACACATACCTCAGTGGAAACTAAACTGTTTCACAATTATGAATATTTGGAGACACATGTTTATGGGGATACTGATATGTGTAATTAGTCTTTCTTTAAGGCTGTGACTAAGGATTGTTTTCATTCCATTTTCCATTCAAACAGTTAATCTGCTGTTTCTTTCATTATATTCAGAACAAAATAACATTTCAGTCACCAGAGCCCAAAGAGATGTCTTCATATAGCTTGTTTGGTTCAACAGCTTCCAAAACTCACAGATATTCAGTTTACAATTTGTTTAAAAACTGAGAAAGGCTGGAAAACCTGCACCTTTGAGAAGCAGTACCAAGTTAATGATTGTTATTTCTACCCGATAAATAGCTTAGTCAGCACTTCTTTGCATGTAAAAGAGTTATTATTACATCAGGGGAGGAAATTGTGAGAGACATTATCCCTGTGCGGTAAAAACACATGCCATATCAGTGAATTTCTTTATATGATTTAATCCGTTAATTCATAGAAATATGTAGTAAAATATTAATAAATTTCCCATTTCACACTTCACCTTATCTCTTACAATTATAACAGTTATGATTTCAGATATTCTTATTCCAAACAATGTCGGAAATGTATGACAATATGTTCACTCGTCAAATAGTATAGTATGAAATAGATTGTGCTTGTGGTCACTTTATCATCACGTTGCAATGAAGCAAAGGTTGCCTCTGTGCTCGGTGCACCTATATTTATTAACCCACACAGTGGGTGTCTAAAGTGTCATGCATGTGTAGGTTACATTTACGACGAGCAAATCAAACCTTGAGCAAACAACAAAGGCTGGCGAGACAAATATGTAGAGACCTTATGTAAGCAAGAAACAAATCAATGAACCAATCTGTAGCACTCCCTGCAACTGTTGATGTGTTTATGGTAAGACGTGGGAAGTCAATCGTGTAAACTGTTATATTAACAACCTCTGTGCTGTCGTGGGTGCCCACCGACATGTTTGTTTGGCTGCTGATAAGAAACACGAACGTGGGCAGTGACACTGTTTGACCCACGTGTTTCCTAATGTTTGATTTGTAGGATCATTTCCTCAAACTTGAGAAAATACGCATGCCTTCCCAATTAAGAAGATTTTTTTTGTCCACTTGTGAACAAGTTGTGAACACAACATTGACATATCATCAATCACCTTTAAAGCTGATATGGCACACTTGTTATCAACCAGTTACTTATTTATATCCAGAAGTCTTAGCATTTATCTGGAGTCAAGTTTCTGGCGAACTGTTCACTTTTTTTTTTAGCTGAGGGAAATATCTGGCTCTTAAGCTGCTAAATGCTGCACTAAATCTGTCTGACATGTGGTCCAACAGGTAGTGTATAGTGGGTTTCTTCCCTTGAAAGTAAAACATGTGATGTAGTCAAATGCCTTCCTGCAATCAGGTTTTGATTTCGACCATTTTTCACATTAACGATGGTTCAGTTTTACTGTTTGACTGTGAGTGAGCATGCATAACATCGGGAACTGAAGCATCATTCATTTTATTATTTACACATGTGCTTTTGTTACTGTAACATGCCAGAATGTCTTTTTGGGGTGGCAGTAGCTCAGTCTGCCCTAACTGCTCCCAGAGTGCTGCTACATGGCTGCCCATCATCATGTGTCTATATGAGTAAAACGGAGTGAAAAAAGAAAGTGCCCATTGAGGGATACATAAAGTAAATCTTCTGTGATAAAGTCCTATTGGTAAACGAAACGATTAGTCAGTTGATTTTTGTTTATCAATTATAATGATCGAATCATTGATTGAGTAATTTTTAAAACAAAAATGCTAAATACTCACTGTTTTAGGCTTCTCAGATATGAAGATATCTTGCTTCTCTCTGTTTATATCACAGTGAATTAAACATCCATAATAGTATGTGCAGTAATATATACTCTACATACTGTGTACAGTATATTTATATACTGTAAATTGTGATGTAGTACATTTTCTAGAATGCATTGCGTTTAGGGACGATGTAATTAAACAAGAAAAAAATGAAATGTACCCATTTTAAAGTCCAGTATTGATATAAAGTAATTCTGCTCAATGATTTGTAGCACACACACCACACCTAGTGATATTAATTAGATACCTATCTACCTGTATTGATGGTAGGGCCAAATTTCACAGTATATAATATGTATTGTCACATCAGCTAATCCTAATTTGAAGATGTCATCTTGAGCTCCGGGCCATTTTTTTTACCATGTTTTCTGACATTTTGTAGACCAAATGGTTCATTGAAGAAATAAAAATAATCCTTAGGAACAGTCCGACTATTTGAAAAAAAGTTGTCAGTTTTCTTTTATTGGTGATGAAGTATGTTTCACAAGTTTTTTAGTGTACGATTTAAAGCATGTCTGTAAAGCTTTGTGTATATTATATAAAAGTTACAATTAACCTCTTGTCATAAACATACATTGTTGAAATTTAAAATGTTGATACTGCTCATCTCCTCCTATACCACATGTCTAATATTTCTTCTTCTCTCCTCCTTTCTTGACGTAGACAGCGGCAAGCAGGGCGAGGGAGCAGGTAGTGGCTCAGATCAGTGCAGCACGAGAGGCACTGGAAGAGGAGGAGCAGCGTCTCTTGGAGGAGGTGCAGAGGGAGGAGGAGCGGGTGGAGCAGTGTCTCCTCACCCAGAGAGCTCACTGGAGCCAGGCTTTGGAGAGTCTGTCGCAAACACGCTCCAGCCTGGTGCACACGCTGACGCACACTCCAGACGCGCAGCTGGTGGTGAGAGACATTTTTGTCAGGAAGGGGGAGGAAAGAGATGACTGGGGATCATTGTTGGAAGATGTCTGAAGATTAGAGGAACCTGTGCTCAAATAACAGCGTGATAATTATCATAAATGACTAAACTACACTTTCTTTCTGCCTTGTCTTTCAGACTAGTGTCCAGGAGATCGCTGAAAGGTAATCTTATCTTTTATCACACGGCATGCTTGCAAATATCTTTTTTCTTGCTCAGGACATACCGGAGATTTAATATTGCTTCTCTTCTTGCTCTTTGTGTGTATTTGTGTCAGGGTGGAGGAGACGGAGGGGGTTGGAGAGCCCTGTGATACAGAGCAGCTTAACCTGAACCCAGCCTGCAGTGACAGTAAGCTGCTCAGAAGTCTGTGGGCCACTGCAGTACTGCTGGGACCAAACGGTCAGTAGATTTTTATTCAATCTTCATATAATGATATAAAATTATTACATAATGACAGTTAAGATAAAGCACTGAATACTTCTTTGTGTATGTGATAACAAAGACAAAAGTTGATGCTTTGGGCTGAACAGAAACAACCTAAGAAACTTTGCATTTCAATGAGAAAAGTTAAACTGTTCATCTGATAATCATCTAGTGCTGAAGTAAAAGTATCAATATTACAAAGTAAAAATATTACAGTGCATGCAAAGGTTCTGGATTCAAGTAAAAGTACAGAAGTATTATCAGTAAATGTGTATTAAAAAGCATTAAAGTCAAAGTACAGATTGTTTCAGTTCAATATTGTATATATTATATTATTTAATCATTAATTCTGACCTGTACGTTAATATTTTCTACTCATTGACTTCTTCTTGCATAGAAGTCAATGAGTGAATGAATGGGTGAATGTGATATGTGGTATATAAGTGCCTTGAGTGATCGGAAGACTAGGAAGGGGCTATATAAGTACAGTCCATTTACTATTTACTACCCATTTACTGTATGCTACTCCACCAGTAGAAGTATAAAGTACCCCAAAGTCATAATCGAGTAAATGTGCATACTTTTACAATTTACTACTTTCTTTAAACTTTAATCACACACACACACAGTATGTTGGTGTTTTCAGTCGAGATAAGTGTGCAGATGATTTAACTTCTTTTGATTTTCCTCCTTGACTTGTGGTAGTGTGCAGCAGCCCTGATATATCGCACATAATATACACATTTATCTATACAGATGACAGTTTGTCGTGATGTACTTTGCTTTCTGGTTGGAAACAACAGTAATTGTACAAGGCCTGGATGTTTTTGTGTTGCCGCTGTAACAAACGAAGGGAGCAGATGCTGAAATGAATCTAAACATGTGAAGTGAAAATAGTAGATAGATAGAGTAATGACCCTATCAGAGGACAAGATATATCTGTTTATAGTGATGCAGCAGTTTGTGACATTCAATCCACCTTTTCCTTCTTCCCACAGCTTATGGATCATCTAATTTAAAGTTTGATGAGCGCACAGTGAGCCCTCTCCTGTCTCTGTCTGATGACTTCTGCACTTTGACCTTCGCCCACAAAAAAACTCGCCAGTCCCCACCCTACGACCCAGCACGATTCGACTGCTGGCCCAATGCGCTGGGTTCAGTACCCATGTCCTCCGGCACCCACAGCTGGGTTGTGGATGTAGGCCAGAGTGCTGCCTTTAAGGTTGGGGTCTGCTACTCCTCTCTGGAGCGTAAAGGCTCAGGGAACGAGGCACGGCTGGGCTACAACAGTCAGTCTTGGGTGCTGTCCCACTATGACGGGGACTACTCCTTCTGCCATGCAGGGAAGAAGGTGCCCCTGCAGGTCGTGAAGAGACCTCAGAGGATCGGCCTGCTGTTGGACTGGCTGAGTCAGACGCTGATGTTTTACGAGCCGGACTCAAGTGCCGTGCTGTACTCCATCACACATCACTTCAGCGCCCCGCTGCTACTAGCCTGTGCTGTGACTGACCGCAGTATCACCATACTGCACTGACACACCGCACACACTGCTTAAAGAATAAATGACCTTAGACATGTGAAAAAATGCCAGAGGCGACCTTCTGACGACTTTATGATGAGTAAATATGATCAGTAGCTCCATCTATACGATAATGACAATCCTCAATTTCTATTTATTCTGTTTCCGTTTCTATTAGTACCAAGTTGATTGTCTTTTTTTACTCTTTTTAGTGATTTATTCTTTTCTTTATCATATTATACAGTAGTACTATAACAGTATTTTTTGACTGACATTGATTGTTTTGTTCGTTTTTAATATAATTGTTTCATCAGTCACTGGTTGATCCAGAACTGTTTATTATAATATTATTTGGAAAAGAAACTCACTACAGATCAATTTGTATTGTTGCTCAGTAAACCAGTTATTGTTATTACAGCCTGACTCACTTTTCTGACTCTGCAGTACATATTTTCATAACCACACAAGGTCTAAGTTTGTTTATACTGCAACAGTTTTTTTGTTTTGTGTGCACCAAGCATACAGTACTTTTCTTGTAAGAACTCAGTATTCTTGCTCTGTTTTGTGCTAAAATTTCCATTAGAAACATTCTTCAGCTTGGGGCTGTTTTTAAGTCTTTATTACATAGCACAGCTTTAGACAAGACAGGAAATGAGGTGAAAGCGAGGAGGGGGGACATGCAGCAAAAGGTTACAGGCTGATATAGCAGGGTACTTCATTTTTATAAAGTAGCTCAACCTAAGATGTGATCATAATATGCAAGAGCGCACAAAACTACAAGTTCTGTTACTGTAACTGCAAGTTGAGCAGAGGTGATTCATCACTGAAAACCACAAGAGGGCAGCACAGTCAAATCAAGCCTTCACAACCGGCAACACAGATCTGAGTGACGCAACAGATGATATGCTCTTGATGAGTCATCATCAGTAAAGTAAGAGAAAGTGTTTACTCCAGGACCGCGGACAGCTACAGGTACTCACTACAATCGGAGAAGAAACTGAATGAAGCACTTGGTGAAATAATGTTTGTGAACTTAAATAACACCAAAAGGAAACGAACATGTATCTTTAACATCTGTAAAAGGCTAGAACTGAATAGCCTCATATTCTATTTAAAGATTAGAGAACTAACAATGAAGCAACAAGTCTCTTTTTATTGTTAGTTCCCAGAAAGAGTAAAGTGACCTGGAACACAATGTTCCTCTGATACCAGACACCACGTGGAGGAGGGAAGAGTAGGAAATTCCTCATGAAAAGACAGATAGTGACTTCACTGGCTTACCATCAGTGCTATTTGGTGTCCTAATAAGGTACTGTTTGAAGCACTACTGGAAATTAATCATAAAGTACACTGAAGCCCTGCTGTAAACTGTGTCCTCCTCCTTATATGTCTAATCAATGTCATGTTATTCTTAGGAGAATTCATTTATTTAATTTATTCCAGGATGGACATGTTTAAGTTGTGGATATTCAAGAATAATGCAATCCCAAATTGTTTCTTGTGATTACACTGTTGTAAAAGTGTAACAGCCCAAACATGCCATCTATTTCAACACAGACACTGTAGAAACATCTTTGCCAACCCAGCCAGTCACTCTGTTATCAACTTTTTTAGACTCAGCTCCGATGTCTGTAAAAATAACTTAACAGATACAAAAGGACAACAATAAATAGCTGAGGGTAAGAGGTGACACATGTAACTCTCATTTGCACACTGCTTTACAAGTCAGATCATGGGTTATCTTCCCCTCCTAAAATGTGGACTAAATGTACGACAGCTGTGATACAGAGTTTAACAGAAAGCTTCAACAAACATGACACTTTGTTATCTTTGTTTTCTGAGCTGTGAAATTAAACATTGAAATTTGAAAAGGCAAAAGGTAATTTCTTGACGTGAGGTTTGCTTATCACACACATGTCAACTGTGTATTACAGTAAAAAGGAGAACGCATAGATTGATCAGAGCACAGTAAGTGATGAAACAGTGAGTCAAAGGATAACTGAAGCAGCTGCACTGCAACACCTGCTACTTTCCCCTCTCATGAGTGTTAGTATAACTGCAGAGCACGAGTACATGATATCATGTCTCAACAATTTTGCAGCTGTGATAAATTAGAAACATAAACAGCCACAAACATACCATTTTAACAAACGACAGAAATATTTTTGTACAAAGTACAAATGTAATTCAGTTTTATACATTTATTTGTCTTTGATACAAATATACACTTTGTCACATGGTGACTGAGCGTGAACCAGCTCTGCCGTCTACATTTCAAAATAAAAGCCATGACATAACATCAAGGAAGACACGTTCTGTATGTAAGAAGGGACAATCCAAAGTGTGTCGAGTGTGAAACTTCCCTGAACATCCTTCTCCTTTCCACAGTATCACTTCAAATATTTCTAGTTTGTCCACTATTAAAAGTCTTTTGTCCAGTGATTCCTGGATTATTCATATTTTTTCGTGCTTTTCTTGTTAGTAGCACTGAGTGTGATAGGAGGCGGCTCTATATTGAGCTCTTGTCGGAGGTCTTCGACGCTCTGCTCCCAACGTCTCTCGTAGAAGATGCTGAGGATACATCGGGACCGCCGACCGTTCTGCAGAGCCCATGGGCCCAAGGAAGTGAACAATGACTGTAAACGTCTAGGAGGAATGTGATACAAGGAAGAAAAACATTTCAGCATGATGCAACAAAAAAATAAACAAGTCACAGCCCAGTTCCAAAAACAAAGTGAAAGTGTCAGTTAATGAATGAGGAAAGATTAATGATTTCCAGGTAAAGGAACGGACAGTTTATTTGTCTATTGTAATCAGTCAGCGATCATATATAGTTGTCAGAGTGGTTCCTGTTATCTATTTATTTTTCCTCACAATGGAGCCAGACAAAAGCGTCATAAAAGTTAACAATATGTTAATCATTTCTTTCTGATACAAGATTTGGCGGGCTGTTTTCTTATCAGAGCTAACGCTGATTTGTTATGTACAGAGTAAAGGTGACAACTTTTGGGCTTATGTAGCCTCAGAGGCAAATTCAGGACATAAAACTAGGCAAGTTGAGCTGAAATGATTGGCTGGTAAATCAATTAGTCAACAGAAAAGTAATCAGCAGGTATTTCAATAATGCAAAAAGCTTTCAGATTAACATTTGCTGTTTTTTTATGATATTAAACTTGATATATGGGGATTTGGGACTGTTGCTCAGACAAAAAAAAAAGACATCTGGATTCATCAGTTTGAAAATGATTTACTAATTTATGGCTAATTCCAACCCACAACACTAAACTCTGTTCTTTGCTGTTAGTTCACAGAGGCTGGTGAATACTTTGAGCATATCTGAAGTTTTAGTGAAGCTAACTCTATTTCTGATTAAACTGCAGATAATGCTGAACGCCTTGGTGCTCCAGCACTGTTAAAAAAAACGAACACTGATGTTGTACCGTGCATTCAGTCGAAGTGGCCCCAACACAGCCCCAAGAGCACACATGGGAAGCCCGGTCTGAGCGGCTTCGAACCATTTTACTGCCACCTCACCTGAGAGCAACACGGAGAGAAAACAAAAGAAACATCCTGATTACTCAAGAAAGGAGGAAACCGGAATCTCAGCAATTAAAACTGAGTCAAGACTCACTGCTGTGTTGAAACTCCTATTGTAAAACAAAACCATTAACGCTTTGTTATAGAAGTCTCTAGATATTTCATAGGTGCGGTAACAGCTCAACTCAACAATTTGTAGGGAAATGATTTGAAAAACAGGAAATATGGAGCTGGAACAGAAAACACGGAAGAGACACTTTGTGTTCTCTGTTCTGGTGAGAACTTCATTGTTCTGTCAGCCAGTCATTTCGGCTCCAGCTGGTTTTGTCTGTAGCCCTTGCACACAATAACTCCTGCTAACTCTTAGCCACCTTATTCATTGTGCTATTCAAAACTACTTGGTTATCAAGATCCTCTAAATAATACGATCTGACTTTGTGGACCAGCCAGATTTGTGCAGGTCAGTGTTGGTCTGCCATGTAACGACTGACCCTGACTCACCCAGCATGTTGGTGGGCATGCCCAGCAAGGTGTGCAACAAATCATGGACCTCTCTGTATCTCTGCATGATGTAAGCAAGCTCCTCATTGTCCACAAACTTCACGTCTGCTCTTGAGTCCGGGGTCACGTGCTGACAGATAAGGAAAGTGAATGTAAGCAATGAGTAAATTGGAAAGAGAAACAAGGAGGGGGAATGCTGTGGTAATATGTTTAGCTTGATGAAATAGATGCGGAGAAAAGGTACAAGTACGAAACTTTCTTTCTTTCCAACACATCAGCGGACACTCACATTGTCCTCCAGAAACCTGAGGTATTCTCTCCCAAAGGAGCCGTCAGGCAGGGAGGCCATCTTGCTCAGATCAAGCGTAGACAGACGGATCCTGGGCCTTTCTCTGCAATAACCAATCAGTAACAAGTAAGACTAAATTGAATTTTTATTCACAGAAACCTAAATCTGAGTACTCCAGTAGTTACTGGAGAGTGTTACCAGTGACTCACGTAAGGACAGTGTAGCCTTCAGGATCGTTTCTCATCCTGTCTCTGAGATTTAGCAAGGCTAGGTGTCCTGTCGTCTCCCCGAGCACCGCGACCATGTCTGTCAGGAGGATTTATTGCAATTAAATGGTATCAAATGTATGATGTAGACATTTTGTTGCTGCTACAATTACAATCTAGACGCCTCAAAACAACATAGATTTTGAGTCTCAAACTTGCAGTGATTATCTTCAAATCAGTTTGTTTCAAAAATAGTGTGTGTAATATAGCTTAAAAGCTCCAATTTCTAAGATTTAAAGGACTCAGAACGGACAGACTAAACACTAGCTCTAGATAGGGCCTTTCATGTTTTTTTGTACATTTAGTGTCTCCGGCTTGGGTGAAACGAGGGTGTTACAGTCTGTAAGTACACCTACACCTGTACACGGTCCTTAACATGTACCTAATACTTGATTTAAAGTGGCACTCTTTCACAAGGATCAGTTTAGTCATCACAGTACCAGTCATCCTAAGAAAACAGCTGTCCTTTGCTTTCTATGGCTTTGAAGGAGGATTTTTTAAGTCTGACAAAACATCTTGAAATGTTAATCTGAAGATGTCATTACATCTTTAACAGAGAGTCTTTGGCGCTAAAATGACCTCAGAGGAAAGGTCAAATGTTATTAAATGAAAGTTATTGTGTTTCAGTTATGTTTTTATGAAAGCTTCAAGCATTTTAAAAGGCGAGAGCTCACGAGTTGACACATGTAGTGTCTAAACTAAATATCACATGACAGGTGTTAGCGCCCTCTTCCTCTCTGAAAGTTTCAGGGTACCTATTCTCATTAGTTTCCAAGATATTTTGGACGCATATACTGTAAAAGAGGTCCCCAGAGAATAAAAGACTGTACGTGCGTAACTGTACATGAGAAAAGAACATCAGGTACAGTCCCCACACGGTTGGTATCATATCACTGGAACTGATGAAACAGGGTGAAACATTCTTTCGAGTTCCAATAACCTGAAATGTCATGCCAAGAAAACAGATTTGTTGATTAAAGTATCAGTTCCAGACTGGCTGACTGAGATTTATTTGATACACATACTTGTTAAAGGTCATAAAAGCAGCAACATGGGACTTTTTTTGCTACTAGCTATATACAGTTAATTGATTTACAAGCTAAATAATGGGAAGAATAATCTTTCCAGCTCTGAAGAAGTTGTAAACAAATGTTGAATTCAGTTGATTTGTTAATACTTCTCTATTTGCTTTAAGCCACATTTTGCGTCAGGAACGAAACCCATATGTTTCGTACATGCAGAGCAGTGTTTCTTAAGCTTGTTACACCATGTAACACCTCCGAAAATATGAGTACGACTATTTGACAGACTTAAAATCCAGCAGCGTTTGCGTAGGTTGTTCAAGAACCAGAGCACATTTGGTAGAAAAGTGCACTTTTCTTCCTTATATTTTCTGTTTGGAGCCACGTTTGAAGAGTTTTAAAACAATTTATTTGACCTCCACTTACTATCTCATGTCATATTTTAGCTCCTAACTTATCATGGATGCGTGTATGGGTTTTCTTTTGCATGTCAGGAGAGCTATCTGCATATTTGATGATAAAGTAGGCCGTATTTTTCTGTCCGTGGGAAGATTTATTTGAACAGTAGAGATACAGGGAATGCATGGAAAGGGATGAAACTGACGTACAATAAATCTCCCTAGGGCGGCATTGCAGTTATATGCGTCATAACCACTTGGCTACTAAACGCCCAATGAGAAAGCATGATTAAGTAAAATAGGAGAGCAAAAAGTTCTTCTTTTTTCAAATGAGACAATAACTGTCAATACAACTCCCACACTGATGTGTGTGAGTCTCACCATGTCTGTAGGGATTTTGTAGTGCAGCCACACCTGACCCAACGGCCAACAGGGCTTTCTGGATGGGAGTGGTGTGGATGTGTCCAGGATACAGGTCATCATAACATCTGTCTGTAAATCCAGTGCTAGTGCTGTGCAGCTGGTGGACACGCACTGCTGAGACAAAGGCCGTGCAACATTAGAAACTTTGACCCTATGAACACCAGTAAAAACAGAAATGTATTGATGCTGGTGTAGTATTAGGGACATTCTGAGAAGGAAAAAAAAAAGATTTCCAGAACATGACATAATATTTCATCAACTAGGTGATAATAACATAGGTTGCTTTGAGTCATAGGTTGTACCTATGAGCCATATACAGAATATGGCTCATAACTTTTTATTTCGCTGATTAGCGGTCAGAGTTTAGTCTGTGAATCCACCTGGATAGTCTCTGCTTCAGAGACAACGTCAGATTGGCTTGTGGAGTGTGACATGGGGCTCCGTTTTCCCAAAAGTTGAATCTGGCTCAACTTCTTTCCCGGACACTGGTGACGTTTTTTGTGGCAACCCCTACGTTGCTGGCCCTGTCTAAAGAGGGCTATTTGCTTGTTTGGGTCTATCTTCCACCTCCAGGATATTCCCATCCCTTCCTTCATTCCTTCGTTTCCCAAAGGAAACACATCCGCTGATATAAATATCAGAGCGTAGAGCAAGTGGGTGTTCAGACAGGGACAGGCAAATGGCTTGGGGGGGTCGTGCGTTTCCGCACTGGAAGACACTGCAACACAGAGGTTGCCGCATAAATGTCGAACATTTTGGGGGAAAACGGAGCTAAACAAGCGAATCAGACACTCAGATCGGCCGATCACAGACAACCTGAAATGTCTCTGAAGAAGAGACTATCCAGGTGGATTCACAGACTAAACTCTGATAATCTACCTGTGTGTGTGTGTTCTGACTTTGTTTATTTCATGTACCCATGACTCGCAATTTACACCGCAAAAAAGTGACACAAAGAGGTTTATTTTGATTTGTGTCCAATGATTAGAGAGAGAGAGAGAGAGAGCTTTGGTAGAAGAGACATAGAGTAACAATAACAGAGAGCGAGCTGGAATCGATAAAGCTGTTAATCAGCTAAATAAAAAGTTATTTCCTGATTTCCCCCACCACTGGTTGCCGATTCCTGTCTGAATGCCCACTAATAACCAGCAAATTGGAGAAAAAAGTTCTGGCTGCCTTTCACATCCTTTACGAAAAGCTCAGTGAGCTTGAATCACTTTCTGATTCCATCACTGGATCAGCTGTCTGAAATAAACCAGGTCTCTGCTGGACTCCAGCTGCTGTTTCAACTTCATAAATCATGTAACTGATTGAATTTTCTTTAATAATAAGATCAGGTGCTTAGTGGTGAAAAAGTCAGGGTGTCATTTTCTTGAGTTCCCTTCATTTACTGGTTACAAGACAATGTTTAAACAAGTGACTTAAAAGCTAACTCTTCCTACCTTCCATGTAATTCATCACTGTTTTAATTGAATCACTATTTTTATTTAGTAAAGGAAAATTGCAATTACATTAACACACATCATATGTGTGTGTGCGTGTGTGTGTGTGTGTGTGTGTGTGTGTATAGCATGCCATTCAGGAAATTAAACCTTTGAATATATTGAATGAAACTTTGAATATATGGAGTGAACCTTAAATATATGGAATGAAGTCTGAATATAATATATATATAATTAATATTTATATGTACTTAATAGATGATTACTTGTTTAACATATGTTGTTTCTGGAGTATGGAGTAAAAATGATTTCTCCCTGGGATTATTAAAGTATTTCTGATTCTGATTGCCATTGATTTAAAATCCTCTGGATTACTACGTTTCGATATATCGATATATTGCACATTTGAAATATTCTGCATAGTGTAACACATTCCTGCACAGCTCTTTTCATCCTAAACATATATGTATATGCTGTGACTTTGATTCATTGTCTACAGCCTAATTTAATTCGACTTCTTATTTCTATATAAAAATAAAAGAAAAAATACATTTTTACCTGATATTTGTAAAGATCGCAGCACATATTACATACACACTTGAACAAAGTCAATATCCTGCAGTCAGGCTGCAGCCTGCACAACTCAGCTGAGGAGTGTTTGCACCGTTTATGCTTTCCGTGGCTAACGTTACGAACAAGACTTTATTTCTACATTAAACCCACATCTCACACCTTGCTGGATTCATTTGTTTCTTAGCTCTTTCTCATAAGACACGTAAGTAAACACACGAGTTACCTTTGGAGGTCAGAGCGCATTGTCGCTGATATAAGCGTAGCTTCGCTAAGTGCTGCTGCCACATTGTTTGACCGCTAACACGCATGCGCAAGAATCACTAACGGCTAAACCCAAACAACATCGGCTTTCCTCTCCGGTGCGGCCCAGACAGAGGGGCGGGGTTAGTCAGTCAGTTGAACTGAACAGAAAAAGGCACAGAGAGTGTAACTCCGTTCACCGCAGCTGCTTAGCTGTAGAAAATAAGTGCATGTACAAAAAAATAAAAGTGTAAACACAGCTCAAAAATAAGGTTGAGCTGCTCTTTCCTCCTGCGGTCTCTTACTTTTCCGTCTTTTTTTCGACAAAGTGGCACAATAAAACAACAACAAAAAAAAAGGTAAACTGGTTGAGAAGGTGACTCAGCTTGGCAGACGTCTTAGCTTAGAAGCTAAGTCGGGTTAAACTGGCTGCCCAAAGTTGTGTTGCTACGAAGAAGTAAAGCGTAAAATAAACGAGCTCTGTTGGGGAGAAGCTAACTGACTCAGAGCTGGTCATGCCTGTTTTATAAACTGCTGCTGACGTGTGGCTTTGTGTGGTGGAGGGGTGGGAGGTATTCCAGTGAAGTACTAGAGTAGGTTTGGTGTACGATTAAAACTAGAGCAAGCTGTTTTGCAAGGTCGGTGAGTAAAGATCCTGTTTGCCTTTTTCAGTGCAGTGCTTGCAGGGAGGGTTCAGGGTCCGGAAAGTGCTGGTCCGGGTTGGAGTTAGACAGAAATGCCGATCACGAACATGGCGAACCAGAGAGAGGGAGAGAGGTGTGGACGGCCATGCAAGGGAGGAGGAACAACATATGGTGTTTTTGTGACTTCATATAGCTCCTGTTGGATTTTAAAAAGTAGTCAGAGAGAGTTGAGTTTGAGACAAAAAAGTAGAATCTGTGGAGATGGATGGGATGGTTTAGTTGTGCTTTATTAGTCAAGACATTGTTTTGATTGAGAATACAGATATTGGTGTTATTTCTTTCACAGATATTTTTACAAAAAACATTTAAAAACCTTTTATTTATTTTTTTGTTTTTTGTATTACAACTCAGTCTTCATAGTTTATTTATGTTTGTGCTTAGTGTGTGGCTGCATGATTCAGGTCTGTTTTAGTGTGTTTATATCACAAAGAGATGATTTCTACACAGGATTGGCTGATATTGAAGATAGTTTGCACTGGATTTGTAATTGCCACATTTCTATTGTTACTATGGATACATAAACAAGCAAGAGTTTGTGTGTTTGGCTCATTGTTCACTGCACTCACGTTCAGTCCTGCAGCTCCACTGTGTTTTCTGACTGAATGCTGTTTCTCTTTCCTTTGGTCTTGGTTTGAACGAGCTGAACTCTTGAAATATTGTGCAACCGCTTTACAACTGCATGTTTCGACACAGTGAATTCATGTTAGTCATATGTTGGTATAAGGCGGACAGACTTTCTGAGAATTAGACAGGATGAGGTGGCACTCCTGTGTTAGTGGCCTTTTCTAAGAAATGAAATAGAAAAGTTTCCCGCCTGAAATGGGGCTCTTCTTGAGGTTAAAAAATGATGGGTTGACAAAGATGATGATGATGAGAATTACTCATCATTATTCTAGGGAATTCACTGTAAGAATTGCTGTTTTACTCTCCATACGGTGGGACTGAAGTCTAAAATGTGTAAACATTCATTAAAAAAAATTCACAAATAAACTCAAAATGTCAGTAATATTTAACCCTTTGCCAGAATAAAATATATATTTCACAGTTAACTGCTTTGCCACGTCATCTTAAATGTTGGGTTTTAGCTGATAATCTTATCTGAGCACAACTGCTCCTTAAATGTTAATTATGTGTAATTGAAAAGATGCCAGGAAGTCTGAATGTTACTGGAAAGATTAGAGTGTTTATCTGTAATGTTTACTGGTATTTCTGTAATGTGTGCTTTACTGGTCATGTGTTTACATGTGACAATTAAAGTCTCATGATGAGCATGAGCAAGTTTTTCCCCATAGCTTTTAGTCTACTGATCATGAGATCTATGTTATACTTAATTCTGAGAATATCGTTATGAAAATGAGATGTAAATGTTCTCATGTTTTCAGTATTCATATGGGAAGTGAAATAGATTCATTTTCTTCCTTCTTTACCTTTTTCTTCTTTTTTTTTAACTTCCCATGTCTAATATTTCCTTCTTTTAAGCCACGTCAACAAAAGCTTTTTTTGCCTTTTTGCAGATGCATGGGATTTCTATACGCAGTCTGCTCAGATCTGTGTGTGTGTTAGATTATGAAGGATAAAGTGTGTTTTGTAACTAAACACAATGTGGGTGCACACACACAAGTCTTGTTGGATTATGAAACTTTGTTCTTGTCTGTGGCATTTAGTTTGACTTATTATTCTTGGGTTGTGCTTTTAAGGCTTTGACTCAAGCAAATCAAAAGGTGGAGACACGTTGCTGAAAGCTATTTGGCTTTTGTACAGAGTTCAAACCAGATAAACTAGATGTCATTATACAACCCTTGGCTACAATGAACTGAATACTTTCAAAGGTTTTATATGTCATGGAATACAAAGTCTCAGCTCTTTGCAGACTTCTCTGAGGCACATTCGTTTTAACTATACTGTACTTACATACACACATGTATTATGGCTTTTCCATTCGTAGAGCATTCCATTTTCTGCAGCTGTGTGCAAAACTAAACCGAGTTGTTCTCTGTGACAGGCAGCAAACAGCCGTGTGCATATTTCCTCATGGAGTATTTGCTGTGGTTGTGTGGCAGTATGTTCCACGTATGGGAAAAACACTCCCTACTTATTTTCCCATGAGGGATTTTTTTATGATAAGTCATGGACTGCTAATAGATTAAACATCCACAAAGCAGACATTTCCAAAAGGGAGTGTTTTTTTTTTTGGTGTTGTTTTTTTTTGTAGAGGGAGGGGAGTTTTCTCGTACAAATGTAGCTCTCCCACAGTCTTGGTACTGCACTATAAGAGCATAATAAGAGCATGAACATGAGACTGATTGAGTAAACACGCATCATCAGCCAAGCCGGACAGGCCAAACACTGGCTCTACATCTCGACTTTCAAGTATTTGATTCCCAACCACCATAGTTTCTCCTTCATCCTAGCTGTGACAGAGTCGATTTTTCCAGCAGTTGTGAAACTTGACCCATAGAGGTCAGCGTAACCGTGCTTTTCTGCCATAAAACGTGATACAAGAGTTCGTCCACAGGTCAACGATTACCGATATGGCGACTGATATAGTGTAATTCTTGTGCTGGAATGAATGACGCACCTTTTCTATGTTGATTCTGCACCCCTATGAGTATGCAAAGGCGCTCAGAAGGATGTATTCTTAAACAAAGTGTCTTTTTGATTCTTTCACCAGATGGCACCAAAGGAAGAAATGCTCAAACCATAAACATAGTAGCTTTAAACGGTTGCATTTTAAATTTTAATGGTTACATTTAACACAGATATCACACAATTTAAAGTTCATCATTAAATATATTGTGACCACACCCAATTTTGATCAATCGCGCATTGTCTTCGATGTACATATTGTGGGCAGAGCGTGCAGCAACCATTAGATGGCAGTACAAGCACGGTTTATTTGGGTTACTCTTTAATAAAAGCTGTCTTTCGTAGTAAATGGCACACCAGTTTCAAACATAAGTTAGTGTAGCTTGACACTATTTAATCTTTGTCATTACTTTAGGAAAGATAGTGGCACATGGTGGTGCTGTTTCCAGCAGCTTTATGTCTTGGCATGGTGATCTTTTGAGTTTGTCACAGTTTGGATTTTTAATTCATTTTTCATCAGGAGTTGTCTGTTGTACGGACTGGGATCCCTTTTTGATGGACTCCAAGTGAACAGTTGTCGGAGAATTTCCTGTTTTTACTAAACTTCGCTCTACTTGCCATGTTTACATTCTAGCGCAACAACTGTCACCAGCATTTCTATCACAGATAGATTGTTGATAACAACTCGCACGCACATAGAATTACACATAGATAAGGATTTTAGAAAGGCACGCCATTTGACCTTGTATTTTAGCTGCACAAAGGTTTCAGCATAGCCTCAATAGTTTACATGTATTTGAATTTCATGCAAACCAGATGTGATTTGCATAGATTTTAATAAAAACATTATAGTATTTGAACATTATTTGGCTGTGACATATAAAGCATGTTTTAGCCTGTAGCAGCCAAACACAACAAGGTTCTTTGACACAAGATGACAGTCTTACATAGTTTCACTATGATGAATGAACCTTAAACTCTCATTGTGCAATTATTTGCACTATAATTGCTTGCACTTTCATTACATCTACTGCATTTTACATGACTCTGCAGAACTGGCATTCTTGTGTCAGAGTTGTGCCTATTGCAAGTATTCATTAAGTTATTTCTAGTATGTCAGGGGAAGTACAAACTTTTATTGCAAGTGCTACATTTGTTTATTTTTACAGGTGTTGCGTGGTTGTTAATAGTTGCTATGGTATTCATTCACAGGAAATTGTACCAGATTGATGGAGAAGAATGGCCCGAATTTCGCTGGACTGTCCCAACTCTTTTCCAGGGATACCCCTCAGTGTGCTGACGGTGCCCATGGAGAATAAATACAAATGTCAGCAGTGTCACCTGGTCCTAAGGAAGCCTGTCCAGGCTCAGTGTGGCCACCGCTTCTGTGTACACTGCTTCAAGCAGCTCACCAGGTACACTGGAGGTCCTGAGACCACTTACAAGCGTGTGAAATGCAAACCCACACCTCCCACAATGCTTTACCCTCTTACTGGACATGCTTCAACACATCCTGTGTTCCTATCTCTGCTCGCCTCTGGAGTCTTGTGCACGCAAGATCAATTACTTTATGCAGACTCATCCCTCACATGACTGAAATCAATGACTCACAAGGATCTGACCATGCTGACTCATTCTAAAGGTGTCCTTGTTTTCTTCTCCACATCCTGTCCATTAATGCATTGTGAATGCATTAGGAATACATTGGTATATGAGCTCATGTTTAATCATACTCTGATGGTATCATTAAACATGATGTGACATTACAGGGGATTAAATCATTTTAACAGCTATTCATAAAACCAAATACAACAAAAATAATATTATTAAACTAAACCTTTATAAACATGTATGTACTGGAGTCTCTTTTCTAATCTTCCACCATTCAGACAACAGCAAAAAGCACTTGTGAAGTTTCACATGTACAATGTCATATGTACAAGTTCCTGTGTTGTTAATTTCGTTACATGCTCTTTCACATGCAGTTAACTTAATCTTTATATAAAACCATGTGAATTTTATATCTGAAGTGGTTTATAACCACCAGTGTGACATGATACCTGATACTGATGATGATTTCACATGTGCTATTTGCTGCTTGTGGGTGTTTTTGCTAATGCATTTTTCTCATGAACTTTCCACACCTCGACAAAGTTGCAAATTGCAGCATTTGTTTAGTGCTGCAATCAACTTTTACTGCTGTTGTATTGATCAATGATTCATCTACCTGAGCTGTGGTCCATACTGGTCAGCATGAAAATGTTGCTGACTGTTCGCACCAACCAGCTTTTCGTTTTTTTTTTTTTTACTATGAAGTAAAAAACCTGTTTTGTTTGTCAGTTCTGGGCCAAAGCCATGTGAAGCCTGTCGACAAGAAGAGATCTATGAAGAACCTATTTCCATTCTAAATAGTAACGAGGTAAGTCATGGAGTATGTCGTTTCAGCCAACATTGTTATGTTATGAGACATCTTCCTTGTAATCTGTATACTATTCCTCACCCCCACCCTGTTACAAAGAAAAAAATCATGTCTCCAGTCTGACGGGAGAACCCCTCATTACAGACACACAATTTAATCTGTTATGTCTCTTTGAGATTATAATTAGTGGCTTCATGAGTTCTTTGCTTCTCTATCAGGTATTTCCAGACAATGCAGCTGGACGGGAAATAGCAAGTCTGCCTGCTAGATGTCTGAACGAAGGCTGCAGTTGGACAGGCTCGATAAAAGAGTATGAGGTGAGGTATAAAGTTCAGCTTGCCGCTTTCAACTTGAGTGTCACCGTCTCACATTAACTCGTGTCTGTTTACCACACTTGAACCAGTAATGTCAGTGTTTTCTTCTAAACTAGACCAGTAAGCACTAAATGTTCTGGATTCTCAGATCACACACCCCCCTCCCCCCCTTGGGCCTTCAGAGAAACAGGAAGTGAAACTTAACATGTGGTCTGGAAAGTCCCTGTGTTACCAGCTCAGTTAACAACAACAGATCACTGGGAAAGTACCAGGACATAAAAGGCCTTTTTAACTCGAGATTAACTCAAGCCTGACTGCCTGTAAAGGGTTAGCGGAGCGTGATACATGATAACGAAACAGCTTTTTTTTAGGTTTAAGTCTAGTTCAATAAGGAACTACTAAATTTACAAATGCAGTCAGACACAGAATAGAAACAGGTTTAGGCAATGAACCACGTCTACCAGACAGACTGTGGTTTGTATAATCACGTAAAAGCCCCTACACACTCATAGAAGCTGTTTGTGTTCTAGTGTCTGAATCAGCGTCATTTGTCTACAGTCTTGTTTCTACTGTAAATATCACTACGTGGGTGGGTGTGTGTGTGTGTAGAGTTTTTGTCCTTCACCTTGCAAAAGCACATGCATTTTTGTCATGATCTCACACTGTGCAAGATAGAGAGTTAGCAGACATCCTGGTGGTATTTCTATGAAAAGGATGTTTGCAATGTTTTTTTTTATGTGTCAGGCTTTCGGTAAGCGTAACCTCATCAGATAGAAATTCAGAATGTGACGGCAGGAAATCTTAACTGCTGATGCTGGAGATCATTTTGCATGTTTTGCAAATGTGGCTCTGATTGGTTAGCCGATTAAAACTTCCTGTATTTGTTTTTGTTTTCTTTTTTAAACATTTGACCGCTTTGATCAGAATCTGTTATATCCGTTTCACAGCATGCTAAACGACAATTACAATGCTGTGTGACACCACAACATGATTGTGCGAACAGTTGTGGGATGTCGTCTTAGTCACCGTAGTGAGGAAAGATGCGAGTTTGTCGTTAGATAGCCATACACACCCGAAACTAGGCGTTAGGAAAGCTGGAAACATCGACTAAATGTCCTCGGTGGAGTCGTAAGGACTTGGATGTGGCTGTTAAAGATGACTCATATATAGTTTTGTTGCAATTCGAGTTCATACCAGCGAAGCGGCTCTGAAAAATCAACAGTCAAAACGAAAAACCAACATACCCGTTGTTCCTGCTTTGTGGCTCCTTGCGGGCTACAGTCATTATGGAGGGAAATCACTTCCTGGTCACCAATCTCCGCCTACACTTGAGCCCCTCCCACTCAAGTCCCGGTAATTTTCAAAAAGGAGATATTTTAAAATATTTTAATTTGAAAACCTCCCATTTTTAATCTCGCAAAGCTCTCTTCTTACCTCACTTCTCTAATATGTGTATATATTTTATATCTCTGTTTTATTATTTTATTAATACTTTATATTTATTTTATTAAGTCTCAGAATATTTCTCCTAATTGAACAGAAAACATTAAATCACATCAATAATTTCATGATAAAAGAATCACAATTACTTAACATCACTTTCATAATTAAATAAGTGTACTGTACCTTTTAGTTGTCACCTGTTTTTTTTGGGTTTTTTTCAGATGAATGATAAATTCTTGTGTGGGAAACAAAGCTTGTTTTTCCACATTTGAACTGTCGGCACATCCTGTACCACGCTTGCTTAAATTAAGTGTGTCTGACAGTTTGTGCAGAACATTTGTGTTACAGTGAACAAGGGTGCGTCGTCAGTATATAAAAACCAAAAGAAAACCCGCCAAAACGTCAGAAGCTTTTATATTTAGATTTGTGATCATCTACCCTTACTATGTTCATACAAATGTGACGTAACACCATGGAGTACAGCTGTTTTTCTTTGATATTATCTTTTGAACAATGAATATCAGTCATGTCTGCACCGAACGTTTGAATGTAATCATAAGGAAAAATCTCTCTCTCTTCCATTTTTAGGCTCAGCATGAAGGTCGCTGTGAATTCGAGCGGGTGAAGTGTGACGCCTGCCAAAACTCGATCCTTCGTACAGAGCTGTACAGACATATTGAGAGGGAGTGTGAAGCGAGAACGCTCAACTGTAAATACTGCAAAATGACATTCAACTTTAAAGACATCAAGGTGAGAGATTGTTTTGTTGTAAAGCATTTCCTGGTTGTGTCTGCATTTATAAATAGACCCAAAATAATACTCTCCATCATGGTTGTATTTTAGGCCCATGATGCGATCTGTCTGAAGTTCCCCTTACAATGCAAGGACTGTGGGAAGAAGAAGATCCCAAGGGAAAAGGTTTGAGCTGTTCCTCACATTACCCTTTCATTTTCCAAATTTATATCGAGGTGAAGTTCAGTGGTTTCAAATTACTCTTGTACTGTACTCTGTTGTACTGTATTAAAATAAATCTATAAAAGGACTATCTTTATCCTGAATAAGCTAGTGCTACATACATTTATAGTCTAAGCAAACCTGCAACACCTTTCCCCAAATAGTCTGAAATATTTGCACAGTGATGTGTGATTACATAATATTATACAAGTAACATACAAATTAAACAAGTAAGTATATAAATCATTGTACAATGAAACTAGATGCATGTCAGTGATTTAAACTGTCATCAACATCATCATGTGAACATGAAAGGTTATTTCTAATGGAGGTTTTAGAATTCCCTGAATGACCACTAAGTTTCTGAATCACTTTCATTTCTCTGTTTGAGTTCAAGCCCCTTTTTTTTGGAGCTGATACACTAACTTTTTTTTTTGTCTTTTCTCTCTTCAGTTCAATGACCACAGCAAGTCCTGTGCTAAGTCAAAGAGTGCATGTCCGTTCAGTGAAGTGGGCTGTAAATCTGTGGTATGTACAGCAATCTAATCAAACATAATGCTTTCATTGTGTTAGTTTGTGTTGGAGCCGGTCGACAAAAATGTGAATGCAAATACTGTTGGAAGATGTCTCAAAGTTAGTTTAACATTTTGGGATATATCTGTACTTGGAGTTGGATAAGAAGATTGATACCACTCCCATATCTGTACAACAAATATGAAGCTACAGCCAGGAGAACCCCCCATGTGTGAAGTAATTTAGAAACAGTCAAACACTAATAAGTTCATTTTTTAACTGTAAAATCTTCTATTCGGTACAATTCATTGATATTGATCATTGTACATGAACACATAATTTCATATGAGATTTCTCACCGGGCTATTTCTGTCACTGGGTTGAAATGATGTTGGTGTGGCTCAGTCAGAACAACGGCGCCACATACTTTCATGCACCAATCAGGATATAGGAACATTTGAATGTTTGAATCTGACGACAGCTGAGGGATTGTTTATTTATGTTGCCAGGGCACCCACGCTGTTCTGATAGAGCAGATAAGAAGGGCTTTTGACTCCTAACATCCATTGTTGCTTATTTAGTGTTGAATATTTAATACATTTAATAGATTTACATTTTGTTGTTCTGGCTCTTTCACAGTAAATAAACTTTAAAAGCATTTTGCTCTCTGAAACAGCGTCACAATCCTGAGAATTAAGGTTTATGCTCTGCAGTTTGAAAGTTTAGTTTAGTTGCAGGAGTAGCTAAATAAGCTCTGTTGTGTTTCTCAGATAGAGAACGGGAAGCTCGCCGACCATGAGCAGATCAGCACCATGGAGCACTTGCGTCTGCTGCTGCCCATGGTGCTGTCCATGGTTCGGACACGTGCTGATGCTTCTGGTCCCGGGGAGTGGCAAGAGGACTCTGGTCTGGGCCTGTACAGGGCTCCTGAGGAGGGAGTCAATACGGGCACTGGAGCTGCAGCCTCTGGGCAGTCTGTGGACTTGGAAAAGAAGGTGAGTCTCAAATGAATTGGATGCTCTTTTGTTGACCACTAATGTTTCTAAGTTTTGAATGAGTATCTTAATGTATTTCTTTCTGTTTTTAAAGGTAAACGCTTTAGAAAACATTGTGTGTGTCCTGAACCGAGAGGTGGAGCGCAGTTCGATTACGTTGGAAGCTTTCTCGCATCAACATCGTTTAGACCAGGAAAAAATCGAAAACCTCTCCAATAAAGTCCATCAGCTAGAGCGGACAGTGACCATGAAAGACTTGCAGCTGTCTGAAACTGAACAGCTGTTGCGAGAACTCCAATTCTGCACCTACGATGGAATATTTGTGTGGAAAATCTCTGACTTCACACGCCGCAGACAGGACGCTGTGGCCGGTCGTTCACCTGCGATGTTCTCCCCAGGTGAGCGGAAAGACCTAATCATGACGCAACATGTATTTCAAAGGTTCTTTGTATGTGCTGAAAGGTTATTTCTGACTTTTAGTGAGTTAAGATGATGTGATATGTATGATCTAAACTCTTGGCGTCTGGTCAAGGGAAACTCCACTTTCCTACACCCTCATTGTCCTTCAGGGAGCGTACATGTTACTCCCCTCGCTGTTTTTTAGGCTCCGTAACATTCATGGTTCTTCTTTTTCTTCCTCGCAGCGTTTTACTCCAGCAAATATGGATACAAAATGTGCCTGAGACTGTATTTGAACGGCGACGGGACAGGCCGTGGAACACATCTTTCACTGTTCTTTGTGGTCATGAGGGGAAAGTGCGACGCACTGCTCAAATGGCCATTCAGTCAGAAGGTAACAAAGACTTGTAAACAATCTTTCCTCTCATGTTAACCCACAATGAATGGTGGCACCAAACAAACTGATGTTCCTGTCTCCTTCTCTTTCCCCAAGGTGACCCTGATGCTCTTGGATCAGAACAACAGGGAGCACATTATTGATGCTTTCCGCCCTGATGTCACATCCACCTCCTTTCAGCAGCCAATCAGTGAGATGAACATCGCCAGTGGATGCCCGCTCTTCTGTCCGCTGGCGAAACTGGCTGGCAAAAGCCCATATCTGAGAGATGATACGATTTTCATCAAAGCGATTGTCGACCTCACAGGCTTATAGGGTGTGCACTGTGGAAGCTGCACCAAAGCACCAAAATCCAAGAAAACTTACTGATAATTAATAATTATAATTTATAATAACGATAGCAATATATCTATATGATAATATTTATTATACATATCTACACTATACATCAAAATATCCCCCAGATGTTCTTGGGAGTGTCACATTGAGTGATATACAAGGGTGTCTAAAATAACATAACATGGTGGATTTTTAATGGTTGGTGGTCATCCATCTTTAGTGAATAAATTAATCTGACTTATAGGAGCCAGTGGACAGCGGCGCTGCCATACCTGTGCTTTATATAAGTGTAGCCATTTCTGTTATTTTGTTAGAGACTTGTATGTGCAGTACCTTGATCACATCTGCAGAAATGTAACGCTGTCAACAGTAGAGCTCTGAGTTTTACTAACATTAAGAGATGCGGAGTTAAATATGTCTCTCACGACATAAGAGGTCTTCAATCATCTGTCATCTTAATGTGACACCCTCTTGAAATGACTAAAGAACAAATATTTTTTAACAAATATCTTTATATTTACATATATACACACACACACACAGTGTATACTATAATAATTATAGTACTCCAGAGTTTACGTTGTGTGGTTCTTGACATCTAGCAGTACTCAACTGTAGAGCATGCTTGCTGCTGTATGTAAGCAGCTGTAATCCTGTGCCTGTGCTTATATAGACCACCGATACGAGACTGGAGTTTAGCTTTTAGCAAAAGAATAGTAACTTACTACTGTTAACAAAGAAGAAGAAAACAAAAAAAAACAAACAAAAAAAAAAACTTAACTTCCTGCTCAACTCAGTCCTACAAGTACCTAGAAACCCTGGCAACTGATAATCACTCTATATTGTAACCACCACCATATATTCCAATAATTATACATTATTTGCAGTTGTGTTTTGTTTTAATAGGAGTAATTTGGTGTAGCTTTTGATTAAAAGTGGATAATCCTATATATCATAATCAAACAAAATTTTTAGGCGTGTAATTTGCCAATTCATATTAATTAATTAATTATATTAAATGTATTGTCTTCGACCATTAACTGTGTTTCATTCACCTTGATTAACTTCAACTGTGTGAGTTTTCATTATAATAAAGTGCTGGATATTTCATCAACTTTGAGTTTAGAGTTTTTGTATGTAAATCAATAGGTTTTCATGTAGTTAGTCAACAGAAAGTTAATTTTCCCCCAAGTGTAAGATAGAAACTGGTAGTCTGACACATTGTTTGTGGTATTGTAGAAAGGTTTTGGCAGGTCATAGGGAAGGAAATTAATAAGATTTTGTCTATCAACAGTAATAATAACCCTTTATATCTGCTACTTGGTTTATCTGATATATCCATCACTGACAAATTTAAAAGAAAACTTTATCAGACACTTGCTTTCTGTGCTAGAAAGAGTATTATTTTGAATTGGATCACAGATGAAGTTTCATATAAGGCTCAGTGGCAAAGGGTGTTATAAAAAATTGTAAAAAAAAAGTGTGTGTTCCTGTTTATTGCATGTCTTGAGGGCACCTCCCTTTATTAATGTTTTGCTGAGGTTGGCAGGGTAAGGTAAAGTTCAGGTTAATGTATAAATAGAGAACAGAACAAGGGTCAGAGAAGTCAGAGAGGTGACATACAGATTGAGGATATGCTGAGAACTGATTAAGGGAAAAGAAAAATGTTTAGATTCTATATATGCAAATTGCCTGTTAGACAGCCCATTATCGATTGTATAAAAACTGTCAAGGCTCCTCGAGGAGCCTTTTCTCTGTAACCCCTTTTGTGTGTTGCACTGTTAAACGCTTTTTCTTGTACAAGAATAATAAATTCAACTTAAACCTTGATACTATGAATCCAGTCCTCCTTATTCAAGGGTTTTTCTTTAAAATTCCCATAACAAAGGGTTATATTTGAATATGTTGTGTTGGACTATTTGACATGTAAACTTCACAGCAACAATGATGCCTTTTGTAAAACATGGGAAACCTTTCTGTCATGTTGGTTTGAACATTGTACAAAAGGGACACTCTTTATTTTACTTATTTATTTAAAATTTATTCTTACTTGTATAGGATGTGACTTCTAAATCCCTGTGAATTTAATTGAATATGTACGTGAGCCAAATGTTTGCTTGTTTGTTTGTTATATGTTCTTGTTTTACCTGTTGAAAAACTAATAAAATATATCCAAAAAAATAAATAAAAGAAAGTGTATTTATATTATAATTATATCATCATTATATACAGTTATCTAATAACACTTCCCATATAGAGCAGGTCTAGACCGTATTTTTCATAATATTATTCACAGAGACCCAACAACTCAAACCATGAGTAACTTCCTTTAGGAGGCAGAATCCTTGGTCCATCAAATGAAGTAATTCAGAGATCACACTGCAGCCAATGGCTGGCATACACCATCCACCATCAGCGACCATTGAGCATATCGGACTTGTGTTATTTATGGTTGATAGATTTCAATGTCCAGCATCTCTCCGGGCTTGATGCCATTTGGCAGCTGCCTGCAGTGAGGATGTCTCAGTGTCTAGAAGAAAAATGCATTGTGGATAGGCTCATGATGGGTGGCCATCTCCTGCGATTATGTAGTGACTACTATGGTATTACTTTGATTAATGGTCTTTTTTTCAAGAGCAAATACCAAACATCTTCCAGTTCTGTCTTCTCAGTTTGAGGATTGCCTGCTTCCTTTTATCTAATGTGATAGAAAACTGTAAATCATTTTAAGAAATAAGATTAAGGTTATAGTATACAGGAGCTTTGCTAAAACTATTATATCTACACTACTGCTTCTCAAACTGTGTTACAAGCACCACTGATGTTACTCGACCTTCCTGTAGCGATATTTGGAGGAATCTCTGAAATAACTTAAAAACAAACTACAGTTCGAACTAAGATATTGCCGCAATGTTAAGTTGAAATGTCTTGTTTCAACATGAGCCTGATATATCGTCATTTTGATTCAAGTTCATGATAAGTTACAAGCTGAAATGACTCCTGTGTGAACTGTCGGTAGTTGAACAGTGTCAGCCTACGCTGCTGAATTTTAACATCAACTAGTAGTATTTGTATGGACGTCTATTTCTGAGGTACATGGTGTAACATGTTTAAGAAGCATTGATCTACACCACACGTAGACTGTGTTATCAAGCGAGGATCAGAGTGGGTTTAGATCAAAAATCCTTCCATAGCAGTTAACTCTGCTGATACGTATCTTCTGATGTCCTCAAACAGTAAATGTGAATGTAAAAACTTTCCCCAGCGGGCCACCGTAGGCTCTTTTGATTTTTTATGTAGATGTCTTTTTGGTTCTTTCTCTTGCAGTGAAGGTGTAACGACCTGTTTCAATCAACCACCTGCATGAACAGAAACTGTTTGCACAACCTGAAAGTATGACACACTCAACTGTTGCCACAAAACAGTTTGTCAGTTTATGTGTCAACCCGGTTATTGGTGGTGAGCTGTTGAGGTGACTGCAGACATGATTCAGCATGTGATATCTTGTGTCTCGGCCTCGGAAACTTCAAAACTACAATTAAAAAGATGTTATTGGTTGCATTATGGGAAATGTAGGATCCATTATTGTTGGATTTTGACTTTAGGGACTCAAAGTCAGGATGTCTCTTGTAAGTCATCCAATTTTTATGGGAAAGGAATACTAAATTACAGAAGAAACACTGAAACAGGTCGAGTTAAAGCACCGCTGCTGTCAGTTAACAAAATTCTACCTCAGATTCACAGAGTGCATGAAAAATGTTTAGTTTACAGACATTATTATCACGGGGGAACTCGATTTTTGTTGAGTTAGGTCTGACAGCTGTTTTTATTCCATTTTCTTAAAAAATATGAAAAATACTGTGGTTAACAGTTATGTGCTTGTTTGTTGAATCCTCGTCAATTTCAAAATCTGCATCATTGCTGTCACTGCATTCTTCAGCATCACTCAGGTCTTCTAGATTCGAAAACTGGCATTGGAATTTCAGCTGAATGAGGCATTGGTCTATAGCTGAAGGTAGATTAGGATATTCTATTTTGGTTTTATTTTTCTTGTTAAATCCTGATGTTTTCACTAAACAAAAGTAACAGTCTGTGCAATGATCTTTTTGCTCTCGCCAAACCATGGAGATAACCAAATGCCAATTTTGACGTGTTCCTTTGGTCCACATCCGTAAACTCTCGACACACTGCTTGCACACTTTGTGAGGGGCCGATGACTTGTCTTGATCACCGAGTTTGACTTTTAAAATATGCAAAATATGCTTGTTTGCAAATGCACTGATGTTTGCTTTCCTCTGACTTGGAATGGTGAAACTACCACAAATATAGCAAAAGGAGTCAGGGTTGTTTAGGCATTCAAGACGAGAAGTAGCAGGAGCAGACATGATCTGGAACAAAGGAAATATATACCTATGTAAATAAAACACTAAGATGGAATAGTTACAAGCTTTGAAAACTACAAAAACAGCATAAAACGAAATAGAACTTATACCGGTATGCCCATGGTTACAAGGTTAAGAGAAAAGCCAGAACAAATCCTCTTCATTCCCACTATGCCAGCTTTCTGTTTGCAGTTATTGATAGTACTGACCTATTGGGAGCTGCACACACCTTTCACCGCACTGTCTCAATTGTGACTGCACAATTTTGGATCAGCATGCCAATTTTAGTTTTAATCAGCATAAAAATATAACTTAACAGAAAATTGTTTTCCAATTGTTCCTGTGTTATTCTTACCCTTTCACACACACACACACACACACACACACACATATGCCTCATGACCTGCATGACATAATATATTGTGTCCAAGTTCAAGTCATCCTGACCTAGCAAGTAATGACAATAACTGCAAAGTCATTGTCATTATGTCCTAAGCTTAGTCACAGTTCCTTGCATACCACCCACATAGATTTGCTGTGTTTAGATGTCGCTAAGAGTCTACAGGCTGAACATGTTCAGCAGGTATAAAGTGTACTATGCTCTATATATTAGATAAATGTGTCAGCGTTAGCTAACAGTACTGAGAGTGTATTTGCTCATAAACCAAAGTTTTATCCAGGCTGAAATATTTCATACTGAATGTGCTAACGATTTGGTTCCCCAGAGGATGAACCCTAGTGACTGTGGTGATTCCCTGTCTTCCTTTAGTCCTACTGAGGTTGACATTTATGTTTTTTTGTGAAATTTCTAAACAATTATTGGATGGAAATCCCCTGAAACTACAAACATGTTCATGTTCCCCTCAGGATTAATTACTTTGGTGATTCCCTTCATACTTTATGAGCTGTACTTTGTATTCAGTCCAACAAGCCAAACTTGTTAAACATTATACTTGTTGCCATGTTAGTATCTACAGCTTCACAGATCTGCTAGCAAGGCTAGACTCTTCATCTTTGTCTTACAAACTAAGTCATTTCAACACCTGAGTAAACTCCAAACTATGTGCATAGCTTGACACTTCAGATTCCAGTGAATTAACCTTTTAAAAGTGAGAACCCTGACTTTACCACTGCAACCATTTTGACATTTTAGCTCAAGACCCAAAACACAAAAACCGCATAAAACGTATCTTAAGAGATTGAAACGCATTCTGACTAAAAGCAAATGATGTGATGATCTAGGTTAGTCTTGTGTTAGCCACATACTGTAACCATAACCTTATTACTTTTCTAGCAAGGCTACTGCAGCGCTACTGTTCTCATGAAGCAGAAACAATGGGAAATCCCTACCAGAGGGAGAGTACTTATCAGTTTCAGTCAAAACAAGGGCTGAAATCATTTATTTACAAAGCCCATTCTTTCTCTGTCCTGTTGATTACACAAGTGAATCATGAGCGTGTGAAGTAAGAAATAACTCCCTAAAATAACCAGCAAAACTACTCAACACTTTCAAAGCAGCTTTCATGATGCTCTTCGGTGGATGGAGTTTCTTCATTTATATGGGACCACTATGAAACCTTGGTCACATGATAACAGATTGTAAAATGGGGAAATCACTACACCTTTTTAATTTAGGTGAGGAAGACCACGAGATCCAGATGAAAAGTTCCAGAAAACGTTTGAGCTAAATTCTTGAATTGTAATCCCTGCAATGATTTCTTACATCTTCCCATAGCGCTATCATCAGCAACTATTTTGATAATCGATTAAATATATATATATATATATATATTGAGTTTAGAGCAACAGAAAAGTATTTGGCAACTATTTTGATATTCGTAAGTAATTTTAAAACCAAAAATGCCGAACATTCCCTTGTATCAGCTTCTAATTTTTTAAAAAAATGTTACTGTTCCCTGTTCAATGAGTATGTGTGTTTGGATTTATGCCTACTGGCTGGACAAAAATGTATTTTTTTCTATTTATTCAGAAAATAATCTGCAGATGAACTGACATTGAAAAATGATGTTTAGTGGCAACCATGCTTACTTTGGTGTATGACCAAGTAACTGCAGACCTACAGTAATGACGTGACTATCATCCCCAACTAGGCTTTGTGTTAATTACTAAATGCTAATGTAAGATGATGAACATGGTAAACTGTGCCTGCTAAACAATAACAATACCACCGTATCTACAGCCTCAGAAATGTCTCCAACCATCACCAATATCAACAATAGAATTACTATCAAGTGTTTTTATTGATTATTTAACCTTGTAGTCTTACATCATTACCTGTCTTGACCCTTTCAAACCAAAGTAACGAGAAAACTCTTGCAATAGTCCAGCTCTCTGATTCTTTGACTTTTTTTCTGAAAGATTTAGGACAAGGTTTATTAGTAAAATAAAAGAAATCTGATCTGACACTTTTCCAAACTTCTGGCCTTTCGGGGCATGCTTCATTTTTTGAATTTTATTTCAGGGGTGTATGAAAAGAACATTAGAGGACAGAAAACATGATGGAAAAGACAGAGCAACAGTGAAAAGAACAGTTAAGAAAGTTGACAAAGGGAAGCGAGGAGAAAGTTCATGACTTATCACACACATTTCAAAAGGTTTTTCTGTGAAAACATGACATGCAAACGCAACCAGACAACCCAAAATCATAATTAATTAAACAGCTTTATAATCAGTCACAAACATCTCCAGCAGGGAAACATAAATAGATCTACCAGGTAAAGTACCTTAAGCTACCTTAAGTTAAAGTACCTTAAGTTAAACAGCCACTTAAAATAAGTGCCAATCAAATGTTTGTTTTCTTAAGTATTACTTTTTGTTTTGTTTTTGTCAATCTTTGAGTGATAAAACGGAAGTATCTTGACGAGGAGTACATGGAAAGTAAAGGGGTAACCCATGTACACACACACACACACACACACACATCTAAAGACAAAAACACTGATCAACACAGATCAGGTTTGAGCGGCAGGAGGTTTCCTTTACTTTTTCTACTGATCTCTTTTCACCATCCTCAGCACGTGTTGATGACTCAGTCTACTTTCAAGTTATCGTGCACTGTTGGTTATATCTAAATTTTGGCCAAGATATCCTACAGTACCTTTAATGTGTGCTACACACATATATCTAACTTAAAGAAGTGGGTGACTTCTGTGACTTGAAATTTTCTTAACTGTTCTTGCTCAAATTAAACACTGCTTAAGACAGCGGTGTACAACGGTAAACAATCTTTAATAAAATCACCAATTTACTGCATGTGTTAATTGAATTTTGTATATTTAAAAACAAAAATAAGTTCCCATTGTTCAAACGATTGTTCTTGTGTGTTTGATGTTGTGTTTGAAATGTTAGGGGACGGTGAGGGAGTATTTCTATTTTAAGAGTCACGACTAACTAACATAGCACTAAAATGACCTACAGTACTCTTTTACACTGACCGGTACACTTTAATCCAGCACAACATCTGTATCATAAATTCTACTTTTACGAAGCTTATAGTTTCCCAAATTTTTGCTGACACTGTCAAAGAGGTATTCATTGAGCTATTCTGTTTGTTTGTAGTTTTCAGTAGTGTTAAACGGGACTGCATTATATTGAGAGGTGTTTCTAATATTTTGACCATTTACATACATGAAAAAGGCCACAATATTGGGAACTGTTCAATATAATGCATATATATCCAATAATAAGAAAGACATTTCTGAAATAATTCTCAGTTACACTCAGTTTGCCTCTGATGAACAGGACGAGACAGCCGTGATCATGAGGTGTCATACATACACCTCAGGTCCAAGAGTCCTGCATCTGACCCGTTCAGACGTTACAGATGAAAACAGACAATAAACATCTCTTGGGGAACATGTTTGCGTGTCTGTCTTGTGCATTCGGGTGTCACCTCTACACTTTCTCTTTTCTGTGTTTCATATCACTCCTGTCAACAGCGTAACGGTTTGTGGTGATTTCATGTTGCTGGTGCGACAGCGCTCTCTTGTGTCAGAACATCACATCCCGTCACTGCTGTGTGTCACAGCACAGCAAGCTCAGGCAAAACCACTGACTGGAACCACACTGTACATATACATGGAGTGTATATATATACAGTATATTCACACCACAGAGGAAAAAGATCAAACTTTCCTCTCCCCGCTCCCTCCCACTGCAAGTGCTTCCCAACGTGACTCATGGTTTTCCATTGACACTGCTGCCAGATGTTGAGTTCTTGCTGCGGTTCAGCCAGGAGGACAGGAGGTTGCGGGGCCTCGGCTGTCGAGAGGGGGCCTGTGCCAGACGGACCATGCGCGGTGAGCGCCACACCTTAATGGTAGAGTCATCGCTGGCAGACAGCAGCAGCTCCTGGTCGGCAGAGCTGAATGCCACCGAGTTCACCACGTCGTCGTGTGCCAGACGTGCCAGGCAGATGTTGTAGTGACGGTCCCAGATGTAGCCGTGCTTGTCCTCTGCTCCACTACAGGTAAGGTGGAGAGATAAGTCAGTGAAGGCTTTACAGTGAAACAATTTCACTGTTGTCAAAGCATTTGCTTCAGGTCTGTTATTACACGGGGTCTAATCTGTTATTTTCCGCAATAATAATGATAATTTCATAATAATGATCATCACAAGTTCCCAGAAGCAAATTTGTCTTTGTCGGAAAATTGTGAGGGTGTCAGGTGTGAGAGCTGTATCTATTCTTGGAAAAGAAATTTGTCTTCAGTCACCCACCTGGCAACAAAGTCCCTGCTGACGTCGAGGAAGATAAAAAAGCACTCATCGTTAGGCGTGAAGGCTCGATGAGCGCGCAGGCTCCTTCTCTCCTCCCTCAGGTTCTTCAGGTCGATCACATGGAGGTCAATCTCCTCCGCGATGGGAGGAGGACACTTAGGGTCAGAGATCACACACCCGGCTGGCCAAGCCCGGCTATTCACATAAAGGTACCTGATCCATGAACGGAAAGGAGTACATTTAGAGTCCTGATGGCATATGTAATCTAAAAAGTTGTTGTATGCGTTGCACTGGCACAAGACACAAAGTCTATGCACACATTTATGTGGACACATCATTTACTCACCTGTGGTCTGGTGAAAGGCCCATACCGATGATGTGTCCATGGATATCAATGACGTGGTCCAGGGAATCAAAAAACTCTTCTGAACTTCGCTCTTTCCCAAGTACAGGCCCAGAAGTGGTCATCTGGTCCGGCTTGATACGCTTAATACCTTAAAAAAAGACCACAAAGACCACACGAGATTAGTCTGATGGTATTGTGTGTAATTATTCTGATCTTTCTTGGATGTATCTGCATGCTTTGGGAGCACCCTTACCTATCTGGTGAGGGGAGTATGTAAGGCTGCCGGTGGTGAAGAGTAAATAAGTTTTGTCTTCTCCATCGCTGCTCTCAGAAGGCTCGATTAGGCTGGACTCAGGGGGCTTCGAGTGGGCTCTGCCCATCATCTTAGCCACGTGGGTCTCGATCGCCAGCTCCCTGGCCCCTACATTTTTACATTTCTGACAGGACGGGAGAAAAGAACAAATAGGAGGCAGAATGAAGACCAATGTGATTTTTTTTAATGGATACAAATGTCAATACTCACCATAACATGGTCCAGGCCTGAGAGGGTGGGCTGAGAATGGAGGCTGTGACACCTCGCTCCCTTCTGGAGCTGCTCGTGCTCCTCTTCCGCCTCTTCATCCTCCTCACTGCCGGAGGTTCCCAGGTCAAAGAGGAGGGGCTGGTGGTGCTGGTCCTGCTGCTGCCCCTTTTGCCTTCGAGCCTGAGACTGAGCCTCGTAGTCCAGCAGTAAGTCCGGGTTGTCGTGACGACGGCAGTGAGCCACCATCACTGTGCGGATGGTACTGGCATTAATGTTCTGGATCTTGAAAAGGCGCTTGACCACGTTGACGTTCTCCGATTCAACATCCTGTCGAGAGAAAACAGGATGAGGTGGAGCCTTGGTACAGGAGGTGCATATTCCACTCCGGTGAGCTACTGTATTGTTATTTTTGTTTTTACCTGGAAGGCTTTATTGAGCCAGAGCACAGAGCAGGACGTCATGTTGCCTATCCAGTGCAGGTTCCCCGAGATCAGGTGAGTCTCGTTCAGCCAGCAGCCAAACACATCGTACGGCTTGTTCCTCACACGCGACAACAGCGTGTAATTTTCTGACGTGTGTAAAGACATTTTCATTGAAATAACTTACAAATCTAAAAGCCCCGAAAATGTTTACACAGTTGTGAATTAACAGCTTCAGCATAAACTAAACATTATAACCTTCATGATTTATTGCAGGTGTGCCTAATAATCTGGAGTGTAAACAGCTGAGACTTTGAGCATAAAGATGATTTAAGGGTTTGCTTTTCTTTTTTAAAAGTAACAAAAGAAATGCATCTTCTCCCATGAATTTCAACCTACATCAGGCCTTCTTCACACATACCTGTTATTTGTGTTGATTGAGTTGTTGTGTCTGATCTCAAAAGGAAATCACACAATCTGCCCACATCTTAGTGTGTGGGAGGAAAGACTAGACTAAACTAGACAAGAATAGATCATTGTGAAAACTAAAATTATCTTCAAGCCACAGTCGCAGGAAATTATGACACACAAATGTTTTGTGGGGGTTTTTGGGGCTTTTGTTTTGGTTCTTACCCAGGCTGATGACGGCGATTTCCCCGGATGATGAGTGGTGTGGGCCGAGGTAGACGCCAGACACGAGCAGCAGGGTGTCGTCAGCATTGAACTGTGAGAACTGGGTATAGCCCCAGTTGAACTGCCGCATGCTGGAGCTGTGCACCAGCGAGATATTACCGTCTGGCCGCTCTGTGTCCCATAGCTGCATACGAGAAGCGAGAAGACATGTTTTGGAGAGAAGTGAGTGGATGTTACGGAGGATGTGAGTTGCTGGTGGTGACACATTTCAGGGATAAGAGAAGAAAATTATCTGAACAACGTGAAAAAAAGAACTATAATACAATAATAATTAAAAAGACTTCTGGCTTGAGACTTTTGTTTCCATGTTTCTTGTCAAGATCTACCAATTAGTAAAAAATAAAACTCACCAAGATTTATGAGAATTGCTTTTTGTCCAAAAGTTTATCCTGTCAAACTATGTTTTGTCTGGTTTTAGAGTAAATATGCAGTCTGTTATCATCTCAAGGCAAAATGAGAGTTGAAACCATGATCCGCATTCATGTGATTGGCCGAATGTCACGTGATTGTAGTTCAATGAGGCCGGTGTGTCAGATTCATGACCATACATGTCATTTTATGTGCGTTCCGGCATTGTTACTGATGTTATACATACATGAAAATGATGTCACCTTTAAAACACTGAATTAATTACAATTAATCATCAAGTTTTACTGATCAAATGTCAAATTAAAATGACACAGCCATATGTTCTGGCTCATCTTTCAACAGTATCTCAAACTAAATGTGTCCTTGTTTGTTTTGGTGTCCTTTCTTTTATTTTATTGTATATATTATTATGTATAGGTCACTCTTCAATGTAGATTTCACATAATTACATCAACATATCATAATGATTTCTCAATGACCTGCTTGTCCTCATCTAAACTCATGATAACATTTATTATAACTCAAGAAAACAACTCATTTGTATCTAAGAATTAGGTCTCAAATGCCCGTGGATCATCCTGTAATCTCAGTAATCTTTTTAATCCCTACCTTAACAGTGCAGTCTTTGGAGCAGGAGGAGAACCGGTGACCCCTGTGAGAAAAGGCCAGGTGGAGGACTTGGTCACTGTGCTCTCTCAGCGTCTGAACCTCCACACATGGGATACAGTCAAACAGACGTCTGAACTCCCTGTACCACGACACGGCCGCTGCACAAAGGTAGATCAGGAGTTATTTAAAGCTGCATCTGGTCTACACACAAAGCTGTTATCAGTGTGTTTTATGCAATAAATAACTGTAACAGGACACGTGGATTTCTTCTGTTGAACGTATGATTATAATTTATACCTGGGTGTCGTGGTACAGAGCGTGGTATACGATAGTAGCTGTAGAACAGCTCCCTCCAAAGGAACTCATCTCTGGAGACAGCCAGCCACTGTCTGCAGGTCAGACCAGCTCTCAGCACGGCTTCATGGGGCAGATGCAGGAAGATCTCCAACACCAGGCTGTCCGGCAGAACTCGGCCACACTCCATCCTAACATCCTGTGTAACACACACACACACAGACACAGACACCAGGCTAAAAATTACTTTTTAAAAAGGCAACAGTCTTGTCTCAGTTTCAGACTGGATTTTAGTTCATGACCGGTCAAGATCACAGCTTCGGGGATGTCACCTATTTGCCTGTGCATTTTCATATTTGTTAATTGTCTGGGAGGAGATGTCAGCCAAATCTTCTGGAATAAAATTTGGCTTCGTAAATCACAAAGAGTTTATCTGCAAAACAGCATCCGCAGTCTGTAAATACTGCAGGGCGATGCTTAATGAGGTAACTTAATGTAGCAACCGTACAGAGTAGGCTAAGCAGGCTATACTGTCTGGTCTTGGTCTTAACTCAGTCTCAACCCCTCAGTCTTGGTCTTGGTTTAGTACAACACTGCCTCCAGATACCACTACAGGACGGTTTCATGCCTTAGTTTGAGAACATATGACTGCAAATCCTCACATTTGAGCAGCTGAAAAAACTGAGTGACAAAGTAAATTAATTATTTAAAATATCTGGATTTAAGAGTCCAAATATGAAGATATAAGATTACGCTATAACTCAGAGGTTTTCCCCATGCAGCCATAAATAACTGGAGGTCTCACCTTTACTGGGACTAAGTTGAGCCAAACAGCTGAGAGCTGATCTGCTGGTGTGTGTTAACACCGCTAAGGCAGTGGCAGCTGCCTCAGACACCACTAAGGCAGTGGCAGCTGCCTCGACAGGTTAGTGGCAGCTGGCTCAGACACCGCTAAGGCAGTGGCAGCTGCCTCAGACACCGGCAGCTGCCTCGACAGGTTAGTGGCAGCTGCCTCAGACACCACTAAGGCAGTGGCAGCTGTGCCACTACTAGCTGCCGCTGCCACAAATTGAGCCAGCCCTTGCTGACTCCTGCTGTCAGAGCAGCTCATTGAAGCTAACATCAACATGTTTATGTACAGGCATTGTGGATACTAACATCTTCCTCTGAGTTGTCAATGCAAAGAGCTGTGTGATGGAGGGATTTAAAGCCATGTCAGCGTGGCATTCCCTCTATTCACAAGCTGACATTACCGTACAGCATCAGAAAAAATTTCATGTGCGCTACATTTAAAAATACGCACCCGTGTCTAGCTCAATGAGTAAAAGCATGCAGCGCAACTTTGATAAACGTCGTGTGAAGATGACCTAACACGGACATTTTTGTCGCCCGGTGTTGCGGTTTAACGAGTGACCATGTTAACTGGCGACCGTCTGTGTTTTGTCGTACTTACGACAGCTGTTGAAACAGGAAGATGAATACGCAACTGTCAAAACAAGACACGAGTCACTTTGCATATTTTGATACTGTGACGTTGGTATAAAAAAAAAATAAAAAAATAAATAAAGAGGCATTCACGACGACAGTTGTGCATATTCCTGTTTTCAACGGTTTGTCGTAACTACGACAACCACGGACTCATTCGGCAGCCGGCCGCCAGTTAACACGGTCACTCGTTAAACCGGAACACCTGTCAAACTCTCAAAACAAGTCGCTGTGTTTACACCTGAAAACAAGCTGTCTAGCATCCACACTGACCTACTACACGTTCACTAGATAAACGTCTGTCAGCTGACATACATGTGTGCGTGTTAGTCAAACCGAAATCAGCCAGTTTACAGCCACGCTAACTGAATGTCTGTCGAGCTAACGATAAGCTAGCTATCTAGTTAGCTGACGTTTGTTTTCAACTTCTCGCCTGACGACGATTTTATTTCCGACGACAAGCGGCTGCTTTTGTGCACAAACGCTTCTGTTGCATGTGTCAATCGTCTCGGCTCAGCACAAAGTTGTTGACATGAACTGTGACCCACCTGCTGGATCAAAGTGTGTTGCAGAGAAAAAAAACCAAGCGGCTAGCTGCTAGCGTTGACGGCTAGCTGCAGAAGAATGACAACAATCCCGCAGACTCTACCAACAGATAACAGCGTCATCGTCCGGCAAGGCCAACTCAATCGATTATCACTGAAATATCACTTTAGTTTTTCCTTTCTTGAAGGCTGAGCTTATTCTATAATATTTTCTAGATCTTTATTTTAAAAAAGAAGGGTACATGATATGATTTATTTTAGCACAGAGAGACGCTGAAAAGTCCAGGAATGCATTCAATTTAATACATATATAGACATATAATACTTATTTATTTATTTGTTTGTTTATTTATTTATTTATATAATGAATGAATTAAACACCTGCAGCGAAATTGAACCCGTGCTAGGATGTTTACAAATAGTATTAAAAAAAGTCAAATAAATAGAACCACAAATAGAAATAAAAACCATATACAACATCTGACACAAATATGGTCAATCACTTTTTGAAGTTGTTGCACATTTTGTTCTTAATAGATGGTTGCTTGTTTACATATGTTGTTTTTGGTTGTTTATATACTGGAATATTGTAACAAAAATAATTTCCCCCTGGGATTATTAAAGTGTTTCTGATACTGATTCTGATTAAATTAGGCTGTAGACAACGAATGAATGACTCAGCATCTAGCAGAGGAGGAGTCCAAATTGAACTGATATTGATAGAAATTAGGAGAAACTTGATTTACTGACATGCTTTATGTTTGTTTGGGTGTGTTAGGATGGCCATGTTGCAAGGCAGGAAGCTTGAGGTAGAAGTGTGTGTGTATGTGTGTGTGTGTGTGTGTGTGTGTGTGTGTGTGTGTGTGTGCAAACCAGGTGTTTATTTCACCGACATTGACACACTAAACATACATACTTAAACCATATATGGTGGACCTGAAACACAAGTGGTCATACCAGCAGACCAGGAGGCCACGGCAGCCTTATATACCGCGCTGCTGCTACCGACCTAGACCCTGACACAGTCTGGGGGATTCAGCTCCTACCGTTACATCTCAGCATGACCAACACTGGACAAAAACCTTAAAATACATTCACACTCTACTATATTACCATTTAAACTGTATCTTCTACCTGTGCTGAACACCACCAAAGAATCTGGCCTGCCCTGGTCTCCACTCATTCCCTGCTGAGGGGCAACACAGGACCTCCACACACACATTGTTAACACAATGGATACACAATTCAGTAAAAGATTCACTACTTTGGTTTGTGCCTCATTCTTTAATATGTTTACTCATTGTGCTACTGCTAACCAAAAGTAATGAATACGTATTTGTATTTTTATTTGTTGTTGTATGGCAAAGATATTCCATCTTTGCCATATTTTCATTGGACCTTTAACTTGTGTTAATGTTAATGCATGTAAATGTTATCTTCTATCTGTCATCTCAGGGTTAAGACGTTTGTTTTTGATAGAGCTTAGTTAGATCTGGCTCGGGTGAGTCCTGAACCATCCCTCAGTTATGCTGCTATAGGCTTAGACTGCTGAGGGACTGTGTGGTGACTCTCAGTGTTGACTGACGTCAGAGTGAGCATCTCTCTGAGGAGTCTGTAACTTAGAAACGTTCTGGCGCGGAGTGTCAGTTCACACACATCATTATCACACCTAACAACATTTGGAAGAGATGAGCTAGACTTCAAGTTGAACTTGTAAAGAAAACATTAAAGTGGAACGATGCTGTGACTGCTATTCTCTGGTAAGTAATAAAACTTTCTGAGACGCATATTATAGCCAGTTTTTAAACAGACTTAAAACTTTATGTTGTTTATGTCTTCATGTTATTGTGAATAATTACATATATTTTCACCATAGACAGCCTCATTAATTTCACTCTGTTGAAGTGTTTAATGAAATAAGTCACGACAATACACTGTACAGTAAGAGTGTGTGTACTATAGAGCCTGTTAAACCTGATAGGGGTGGGATCAAGTTACCTGTCACAACATTAACTCAGCGGAAAAAAACTGGTCTGATACTACAAACATAAAATGTCTCCTCCACTTTGCCTTCCCTTAGGACTGCGATATGTTGCTGAGCGGATAGCTTCTTGCTGTGGCTCTTCACAGAAGCACAGAACAGCAACAGGATGCCTTTTCCAGTGTAAAGGTGCTGATTATTTTAGTGAAACTGTACCAATTTGAAATAATGATGCATGCAGCTCTGCGATAAGTAAAACTTTGTTTTCTCACTGTGCAGGACAGAAAGTGTGGACAGTCTCCTGTGATGAGACAACAAAGAGTAAATATCCATCCTAAGTGGACAGAAGAGATGCCCACATTTCCCCATCATCTTATTTATCTCTGAACCTGCAGCATGTTGATGTGTAGTTGCTTGGTACTTGTTATAATGATGACTTGTCCAAAAACTTCTTGTAGGGAAGCTGGATAATGTCTGACAGCCGACAAGTGGCTCAGAAGTGACTCACAATCTACTGTATGTAACAATACAACAACAACAACTGTGTCATTAAAGTGTCCTTACACCGTTTCTCCAGAAGAGGCCCAACTTCTTTCTTCAGACTCTTTTTTCTGAGTGTGTGGCGTCATCATGTGGAAGAAAAAACAACTGCAGGAGACACTTACCTCTGAAGACAGACAGAAAAACTGGTTCACATGTGACTAAAATGAAACAAATTTGGATGATTCAAATAAGAGTACACATTATAGCCTTTCACAAGATAGTGCACTTGAAGTGTATAAAGTAAAGTGCATGTTGGTTTCTTTATTTATTTACCATGACTTGCTACTTTTATGTGCATGAAACCGTTACTGTCCACAGAGGAGAATTGTCTTTGACTTTAAAACATCAAAACAGACACAAGTAATCCATCCATTCTGTAACCACTTATAGGGTCGTACGGGGTTGTGGAGCCTGTCCCAGCTGACTTAGGACAAGAGGACAAGTCGCCAGCTCATCACGGGGCACATAGAGACAAACAACCACTCACACCTCTGGGAAATTTAGACTCACTGCAATTTAGACTGCGTGTCTTTGGACTGTTGGAGGAAGCTGGAGTACCTGGAGAACCATGGGGAGAACATACACACAGGACAGTCCCGACTGAGGTTCAAACAACAAACCTTCTTACTGTGAGGCTACTCTAAGATAACTACTAGATAAGACTCTGAAATAAGAATAGCTTTTTATATACAGAGGCCTTTACAAGTTGCCAGTCTATAGCAACACACACAAATAGAAAAACACATTTATTGTTGAGTGGTAACAAGAGCAAATCATTGCCGACACAACAAGAACAAACTAACATCTCACTCTTCAAACTGTACCTGCTGCAAGGCTCCACACGCTGCCACTTGCCTAATGTCCACTGGGATACTGAGTCACCAGTCCATGTGATGCTGCACAGGGAAGGCAGGTAAAGCATCATCAACAACCTTTTCTCTAAACTTACAGTCTAAACCAGGTCTGACATGACCCAAAGAAACAATGAATCTAGAAAATAACGCACAAAACTTTGTCCTGTAAAAGGCTTTCATCACATTTTGGTATCTTCTGTAAGCAAAATCCATCACAGCTCCAACTCCCTCATGATGCTGACTAAAAACATTATCAATCTAACTTGTGTTTTGCTTCCATTGAACAAATCATAGCCAACACATGTTACTTAGTCATGTTTTTCTAAAAAGTGTGACAGGTTTGCTATTTTTTTTTTATTTACAACTCAATTTGTACTTTGTTTACAGTTAAATAAACTAGACTTGGTTATCAGGTTGAATCTGAGCTGAAAAGCTGTTCATCTCAGTCTTTCTTTCTGGACATATTATGAATTATTATAACAGATTATAATGTGTGTAGTCTTTTAGCAAAGGCAGACGGTGGCGGATGAAATTCACCACACTGAGCAGCTCATAAAACAACTCAAGCACTCATATGTAGAAAGAGCCAGCTGCTGACGTGTTCCTACAATAATGACCATCATATGTAATATCATATCATATTTATTTAGAATAGAAGAAAGCACAAATGTATTTACATTCACATGTACAGTACAGTACAATTTTACAATTACACAATAGTATAGCATCCAGTCTGTGCAAGGTTAAAGTGACAGTTTCAATTTACAGTGTGGAACGATGCAGCTGAACAATGTACACTGGTGGCCACGTCCCTTATTTTTCTACTTACTGTACAAATCTCTGACTGTTGTTTCACCTGAGCTGGTGAGGATGTGATGCAAAATATAAAATGTAGGGGGGGGGTGGAGTCTCACTTTTGTTGTGATATATGACACTTGTTCATATTTAAAGATCACACAGAAAAGCTTTAATAAGAAATTATTTATCAGGTCTTGAGGTTTTTTTTCTTCCAAATTACAGACAATCATTTAAATCTGCTGGACTTGTTTTGATCACATGATAACCAAAGAAACAAACAATACAAATAAGGCAACACATGTAAATGTCTTTGTGGGATGTTTTCACTATCACATCAACTCATTTGTTTCCTTGATGAGGTTCCTGTCTCATCAGGATCTCCTTTCTCCTTTCTACACAGCTAGAATCTAAAGTGCAACGTTGTTCTTCGCGGCGCGTTGCGTGAGCGTAGCGTATTTGGTCCGTCCTGCACGCGACTCCAAACCCCACAGGGAGAGTTTCAGAAACGGACCGGACGTGGTTTCGGAGCGTGGACGACCGGCTGAAGCGGCGGTTGCAGAAGCGACAGACGAAGGGCTTGTCCAGTGTGGATGCGCATGTGGGATCGCAGGTTGCTGCGGGAGTTGAAGCCGCGGTGGCAAATGACGCGACGCTCACGCAACACGGTGGATTTTGGGGGGGTGACTGTCCCTCCATGTTTCTGTCATCATAGCACCATTGTGGGGATGTGGTGCACCAGGGGCATCTGGTGCTGGTGGGACATGGCCGTCATCTGTGGTGGAGGTGGGGATACCTGGGATGACACGTCGGCGGCGTGCGCTGCCGGTTTGTGCCGTGCGCTCTTCTGGTGCGCCCTGAGGCCAGCCAACTGCGAGTATGCGCTCTGACAGACGTGACACTTGTAGGGCCGCTCGCCGGTGTGCAGACGGACGTGGTTTCGGAGCGTGGACGACTGGCTGAAGCGGCGGTTGCAGAAGCGACAGACGAAGGGCTTGTCCAGAGTGTGGATGCGCATGTGGGATCGCAGGTTGCTGCGGGAGTTGAAGCCGCGGTGGCAAATGACGCAGCGCATCCGACCGGCTGTGATGGAGGACGGAGGAGAGCAAGAGGAAGGGCCTTCGCAGGAGTGGGGCTCTTCTGTTAGAGGAAACAAAAAAAGATGGGTTCAGATATTGCTGTTTGTCTTCTGCCTGGAGGTTTATCTGCAAATGGTTTAAAACTCCAACCACCCACATACAATGAACTGTAACAGCCCTGATATTGAACTGTAAAATTACTCACCATTCCTGCTTTTCTTCTGCTGCTCCTCATCTGTTCCTGGAACTCCAGGGATTCCCAGGAATGTGTTGTGAGTGTTTCCATACCAGACTAGAAGCTCCTGGTCTGGCGGGATGGTCTGAGGAAGGAAGGAAGAGCAAAAGTCAGCTAATTGAACAACAACTGGTGACTGGTGCAACCTGACAACCAATTTGGCTGAATTACAGATTCCATATTCTGGTTTTTGACCAGCAGGTGGCGCTGTTCTAAAGAACATTTACATTCTTAGTGGTCCTCAGCAAAACTCATAAAGCCACCGAAGGCCCAAATGTATTCGGTTAATTCTCACCTCCACCGCCTTGTAGAAGATGCTGCTGCCGATCTGCACCACCTCCAGGTTCTGCTCCTGCTCATTCCGGGCGCACTTTATGTAAGTCATCCAGCTGCGCTGGTCCTCCTGGCTGGCATCGATGAAGTAGCGCACCGTGCCGTCTTCATTGAACACCTGAGCGCACAGAAACAACGTCAGACAGTGACTCAGGTGGTCTCTGGATCACAGGTTCCACATGGGCTTCACATATCATATCATAATCATCAGATTTTTTTAGAGGAACTCACCTCCCACATGAGGTTGTTATTCTTGAGCAAGTCCACGTGTTCAGGGGACAGGACTCTTCCAGTGAAAGGGCCCATCTCGGTTCCTGCTTTGATCCAAGTCTTTGAGAAGATCCCCAAACCTTCTCCAGGGATCGAGCTTTGGGCGATGATCACTTCACTGGGCAGCACCAGACTGGACAACTTCTGCACCTCTGCGAATAGAAAAGAAGAAGAGATGTGAGATCAAAGGGCCTGCGCAAATATAGATGTTGGAAACAGAGAGTGTGCTTCTAAAATAGATTTATAAAAATGTGCGTAAAAGTCTGTAAAAAAAAAAAAAAAAAGCGCCTCATGAAACCGGATTGTTGGAAAAGTCCTGAAAGCAGCAAATGAACTGGATCTTATTTTAGTCACGAAATATTAAGCTACACCTTATCCTGCGTTTAATTCGATTATCTGGTTGAATTGAAAGTTTTTGTTGTGCAGAGAAACCCCCCTCGGAAAGCATTTTCATCCGCATCAAAAAGGGGAAAAAGAAAAAAAAACTTGCGCTTCTTTAATGTCAAAATCAAAGATTTTTTTTTTTTTTTTTTTTTTTTTTGAGGCTGTGAAAAAAAAAGCCCGACCGAATGGGGGTTAAATGGTCCTCTATTGCTCAGGGTCCAGCAATTTGTCATGCTTCAGATGTGATATTCATTAAAGTTTACTGGAAAAGAAACGGCTAATTCCAAATTCATTATCCTTTTAAGAACTTTGTAGCAATAAATTTGCGCTGAATGAGACGAGGACTTGTTTAAAAGACTCAGGAATTTCTGCAACAAAAAAATGGAAAGGCGATTAGATGGTTGACATGCAATGAATAGCATTAGATTTAGCCTTCACGGTGCATTATGCGAGGAACAGCAAATCTTTTAAGGAGAAAGAAAGAGAAAAGCTCCGGAGCCCCATAGCTGCCAAGAGAGGAAAAGAGACTGTCCGGAGATTGATGAATGCGGGATAAAAACCCGGGACATCTCAAAGAAAGGAAACCTTTCTCTCCTCGAGGTTTAAGTGGAAACTTTCCCAGGTCAAGCACAAAGTTAACCAAATGAATTTAATGCCCTGCGTCCTTCAATCAGCGGCAGTTACACGCCTAACAAGCCTCCAAACGCGAGGTCTCAAAAAGCTCTGAAAGGGTTAATGCGTTAAATGGGTCCAAATAAAAGCAGCAAAAATGAGGAAAAATGCAGAAAAACGGCAACAAGTTTGTCAGAGAAACTTTGGGAAAATAAATGTTTGAGAAGTTGTTGAGGAGAAAATTAATTTAGCTGTCACTTTGCTGTTGGATTTCAGTGATGGATGTTTTATTTTCTTTATTTTTAGATTGGATTTAATGAGGACGTTCATATAAAAAATATATAATCAAAACATGATTTCTATATAAAGCATGAATTAACTACTGAATCACTAAAAAAATATGTTACAAACCAACAATTCAAAACTTGCAAACATGCACAACAATATGATGAACCAGTCATGAAAACAGTCCAACATTAAACCAGCATGTGAGCTCACCTCCAGCGAAGGACTGAGCCAGCACCTCGGCAGTGAAGGCGGTCTTGGGGCTGCAGCCGCTCTGCCTCTCCTCCGCCAGGTGTTCGCCCAACACGTTCCTCCACCTGCCGTACAAGAAGCTGTGCAGGATGTCCGAGGTGATCACGTCTGACAGCGAGCGGCTCGGACACTTAAATCCAGACTTGAGAGCCAAAGCGTCGGCTGGTAGCACGGAGCCCATGTTTGTAAAAAAAATCAAATAAATAAAAGAAACGAAAAGAAAAGCTCGGAGTGAAAAGAGCTGCTGCAAGTGGAGCGATAAATATACAACAAAAAGAAAAAAACAGAAGAAGTGGACAGTGAGAACAGCTCCTCGGTGCGTCCTCCTGCTCCAAGCTCTGTGCGTAAAGCTGCCCTGCCTGGCTGAGAGGGTCTCTTTATATAAGTGGCTGCTGTGACCCCTGTCTAATTACTTATTAATGACACACCCCTCACCGCGTGGACCTGCCTGCTGCACCGCAAGCAGCCAGCAGAGCCATTAAAACACAGCGCGCACACACACACACACACAATGAAAGAGAGTGTGTCCAAAACTTTATTTTAGTAATTATCTGCACTTAAAGCCTGGCATTAGAGATTTTACGCAAAGCTGCATGTGGATGCTGATTGGATAAAACGACAATAAATGTGTATATATTTAAAGTTTTTAAGGTTGCAAACATGCAAGATGTAAAGTTTAAAGTGCGTAAAAAGCATATATGGGTTGTAAAATATCTGTAGCACTTTATTTTAAATCATGTTTGATTAATAAATGATGCAAAAACTGACTCAAAGAGTGTGTGAAGACTTGTTTTTACGCACAGAAGTGGGTCAGTGAGTCTGGGAGTTGATCGCAGATTTTTTTCTCATGCATTTCGTATTCATGTGGTGGTAATATTAATTTTTTTTGTGCAGCACTTTAGCGCGGGAATAACAAGAATGGAAACAAGTTTTTTTTCTTCTTTGCAGCATTGTTCGCACGCCAGAAAAAATGCAAAGCTGCTTTGACGTGGTTCACTTTTTCAAGCCCTTGTTGAGGTAAGCGGTTTAATATTCATGGATGTTCTGAGCCCCCCTTCAGTATTGTGACAACGTTTAGATGAGTATATACGAGCCTTTTCTTCTCTATAGTCACAGTCCTCTGTGTTTTTTCCTCTCTTGCCTATTTTTCGGGCTTGATGGACTGGGGCTAAATGGGCAGTTTTCCTTCTTTTCCAGCAGAGAGGACATCTTTATTCCATCCCCGGCTCACAGGTTTCCTATTCAGCTCCCCTCCAAGTAATGTCAGGGCCCTGAAAAGTGCTGCAAATCAATCTTTCATGGTGTTTTGAGGGCAATTTGACATCCATGCACTCCTCTTTTCACTCCAACAACTACAAGGGGATTGTCCGAAGAGAAAAAAAAATGGGCAAGTTGTGCTCTCTCTCTCTCTCTCTCTCTTTCTGGACGAATATGGCAATGTAATGGGAAAAGAAGATATGGCAACTAAATACAATAGCGGAGGGTTTTTTTCTTCTTCTTTGAGCTGCAGAGATAGTGAAAAGGCAAGGTGAGTGACAGGGCACGAAAAAAGATTACTGTGAAACAGCTGCTTTTTATGAGCAGGGCCCCTCCTACATTTGTCTCCTTTTCCCAGATGAAATTTCTCTGCTCTTTCAATGGGATTCTTTCTCATCTAGATTGATTTACATTTATAGCATTCATCGCACAAATCCGAGGTAAATGGCCGGGACAGGGGGGTGGGGCCGCTTCTTTATTAAAGAGGAATTAAATGAATTGAATTGGGGTAACGCATGGATTTGATTTGCTTATTTATGCATTAACCTATGGCATTATGTGGAGCTGGTAAAGCCGCGGGCATGTCAGCAATAGCAAATCATCCTGCTTAGCTGTTCCATTGTAAAACAATTTAGGCTATTATTCTGTCCATTTAAAGCTTATCAATTTAATGTGGATGATTGACAATTATTGCACAAAGAATGCGGTAATTGTTTGATTTCAAAGAGCCGGTGGGAAACCTATCAAAGAAAAGCATTTGTTTGTGGATAAATAGGAGATTTGAACGCCTATCAGGGGAGAAACCGAGGAGAAGTGGTGAAAATGGACTCGATCATGTTAGAATAATACATGTGAACATTGAAACTTTAATAACAGAGAGAAAGATGCATTATTAGACACGGAAAACATTTTAATCGTAATACGTTTAATTTGTTTTTGTTTTTTGTGTGTGTGTATACTACTTAAAAATAAAAAATGATCCAACATAAAAAAGAGTTATCCAATAATTACTATTTAAACACACACACACACACACACACACACACACACACACACACACACACACACACCGTCCAACCAGCTGGGAGAAAAGAGTGCAGAGTCTCCGGGGATCCTCCGCAGGGTCATTAAAAGCAGATTAAGGTAGCTGCCACAGTGTGGAGGATCGGCTCATCTGTTGCAAAGGTGAGAGAGGTGCAGTCCCCCTTCACACACATACCCCTCCTCCCCCTTTACTCCCCTAAAAGAGCTTTTATTTTCTCCCCCCTCTGCTGTGGGACAGGAAAAAGGGGGAGTCAGGACACCTGCTTGATGTGTGCCTGTGTGTGTGTGTGTGTGTGTGCATTTATTCACACAGCAGTGTGTATCCTCCCCATGCATGGCTCAAATATTAAATTAGAGAAGTTCTCAAACATTAAAGCAATAATTGAAATATTATGACCAAATTTAACTGCATGCTTTAGATTTACAAAGTAACTAAGTACATTTACTCAAGTACTCCGCTCAAGTACAAGTTTTAAGGTAGTTATTTAATTTTTGAGGTACTTCTCACTTCACTTTATGTGACCACTTTGCCAATTCAAATAATTAATATGAAATATAATAATAATAAACGATGATGCAATGTAAGAGATCAAACTAACTACTCCACCTTTACCAGCTGCAACATTAAAGTGATGCACACATTAATGCATGTTATTATAATACAATAATATTATAGATATAGGATTGTGAAATGGGCCTTTCTGCGCAATGAACTTTAGGCCTTTTGATACTTAAATAATCATTTGAATTCATGACTTGTAATGGAGTATTTCTACTCTGTGCCATTACTACTTCAACTAAAACATTAGAGTACTATTTACAGTACTTTATGTAAATGAAGTAAAAAATACCACAATGTAAAATATACTTCATTACATGTGAAAGTACATATGTATTTAAGAGAAATGTATTTAAGAGTGAAAAGTGTCATTGTGCAGAATGGCTTTTTCTGTTTTTCATGATGAAGTTTCATTGTATCTGTTCCCTGCTGCTGGTTTAATCAACAGAAATGCAGAATATAAGCAATGAATGTAATTTAGAATGTAAATAATAAGTAATTATAGCTGGCAGAGAATGTAGCAGAGTAAAAACTAGAATAATTTCCTCAGATTTGTAGAGTTCAAGTATGAAATAAGCAACAAAAAAAAGAGGAAATATTCAAGTGGCTTAATGCAGTACAACACATATCTACAGAAAGTGCAGTACACCAGTTTAAAATGTGTTTTATTCCACAGCAACTACTTGTGTAGTTATTTTTGTCCAGAGAAGAGTTTTGTGTTATATATGTTTGGTCATTTTTCATGTTGTAGATTGCACTGATATTGTATTTGATTGCATTATATTGTAAAACTTGAATAATCAGTTTTAATTTAGCAAAAATGTACATATTTGCCTCAAAGGGCTTTACAGTCTGTACAACAAGCCTTAATATTTCTTCACTTTCCCCTGTCAGGCTTCTAATGCTGCAGCATTAAAGTAACCCCTGAAGGAGTAAAGGTGTCCAAAAATGGCCTTTATTGATAATAATCGTGCCTCTCATCCTCAGCCCGAGTGTGATCCGGGAACAACTAAATTATTAGACGGTCACAAAGGACCACCAGGTCAGAAGTGTCCTCCGGGATGGCACGTCAAAATAAAAAGGAAGAGGATCAAAATCAAGGGCTGGATTTGGAAACAGCTGCACCGCATCAATGCATGGGCCGGTATGGGGCCATGCAGGGTCCACTGTGGCAGGAGTCCCCCCCTGCTGAGTGCAAAGATGTGCAGTGACAAAGCTGGATGGGCTTTGGAGGGGGTGGAGAGGAATGTCTCACTGGACGGGAGCCTGAGGGATGTTGTGCTACTACTGCTGGTAGACAGTTCAAGGAGCGAGGAGGTTACATTGATTGTTTAGGGACGTCTCTGCAGAGATCTGTCCTCGAACACAGTAAACACAACTCTGTAGTGGCCTAAATGTAAAACTGCAGCCTGTTTTGAGCAGAATGGGTTTACTTTTAAGTTTTTATTGTGGCATCTGAAACTACAGGAAAACAGTCCAGCTGACATGAGGTGTGAAAATCTGTGATATTATAGTTTATGCTTAAAAACCTAGAAAATTATGAGTTACACATAAGTAAATGTTAGATTTTCTTATTTACCGTCACATAAAAATGTGAAAACTTCATCTGAAATCTGCAAACGTTCAATAGATTTAGACAAAAACTTCCCCCATAAAATAAAGCATCGCGTGAAGAACCTGTGTATCGATTTTTATCCTAAAACCTGGAACAATTGCGTGCCATTTGTTTAAAATATTTAAAAAGGACGTGTGATACTATTGTACGTGTTTGAACATGCAGAAATAATCTGTATCGTGTTCTTAAAACTTTAAGCAGTGGAAAAGCGTTAAGAGCTTGACACGATAGTAACCACAAGAGAGGCTTGCGGAAAATTTATTTGAGAACTGGTAATAGACTATAGAAAATATATATTTTCATCTTATAAAACATGAAAACAAACAGTTGGCCTATATATATTCTCCATGTATCACCTGTTAGTATACACACACGCACACACACAAACAATAGAGCTCTGAGAAAGTTTCTTACTATCAGAATACAACAAAAGATATCCAAACATTTATAATAATGTCATCAAACAGAAAATCAGCTTAACGAGTACACAGGTAGTCTGGATGTTTTTAATACATGGTTAACTGTACACATAAGGAAAAAAACAACACCATAATTAGACATTTTGAAATTATATCCCTTTTCATTAAGAAATGACGTTAATACCAGAATCATTTTTTCATAATGATGCATCATTTATATCATTTATATTAGATCACACAAAGAAATAAAAAATTAATTAAAAAGTTATTAGCATTGGACTGAGTCCAACGCCCCACTGAGTCCACAGCGATTGCTCAGTGGGGCGTTAGTGAACTGGGAGGTACCAAATAAGACAAAAGTTTTTTTTTTTTGATCATAATACTTAAAACATAAAAATACTACATTAATTATTACACAGGTAGAAGAAGTACAGAGGCTTAGCAGTCTTGAATAGTTCAGGTACGGAACATACACAAAAATCTACCACTTCTAAATTTCTTCATAACAAGATGCAACATCAAATTTCAAATCACACATTCACAATCTTTGAACATTTTCAGTATGAAAACAGAAAACAGAAAAAGAGGGACAATTTTCCTGCAACGCTGATCACAGGAAAAAAAATAATTTTTTCTATAAGTATATATATATATTTATATGAAACATATATATTTTAAATTAACAGTCAAATATATGAGCATATATACATAGTTTTACAAGGTAGCAAAGGCAAAAAAGCTATTTGCAACATCCCCCTAAATCCTATAATATCAGATAATCGTAATAAATTATCCATGACATTTTCATTTGAAATAAGAAAAAACAAAACATCTTAAAACTACAAGTTAAAAGTCTGTCAAAATATTAGAGAACCCATCTTTGTTTCAAAAGTGAAATAAGATATTGCACCTTTTTTTTTTAAACCAGAGTACAATAAAATGACAATGAAAAACAGCATACAATGCACAACAGGAATTAAATTAGAACTATTGCCACTGGCTGACATTAATCCTTTTTTTTTAAGCCTTGTAACAAAAATACATTTCCTGTAACAAAACATCACAGTTTCATTTCACTGAATTATGTAAAAGGAAAAACATTTTTTTTTTAAACACACTCTTTTTAAACATCTTATGACATGTGACAAAAACAAGAGGTATTCAAGACTGCTAAGCACATAACCATGGTTTCATTTCAACATAACTAGAAAAAATAGATCATATTGCCGTTTGAAATGTTACAACTTTTGGGTTCATTTTGGCGGTACAATCTGAGTCAAAGACAGGAAAATATAGAAAAAAACAAAACAGCTCTCTCAAGTCCAAAAAGGGATCCCAGATACTGTCTATCCAAAATAACAGTGTACACAAGCATTTAGTAACAAATAAATGTTCCTGATTTTTAGAAATATTACTTTATCATATAAGTCATTCTACAGCTAGTGTTTCTCACTAAGAAAAAAAGTCTTCAAGGCGTTGCAAATCTAGAACCCCTCTGTTAAAAAAGGGTTGTTTTCATCCTCAGTGATTCAAGTCTTTCACCTGGGCGCCTTCTCTAATGATCCTGTGGAATAAAACAAGCCTGTTAATCGTTTATCCACGTCACAGCTGACCCAAAGAGTGCTTTACAGTTTTTTTTTGGCCTTTTCGAAGATAGAGACAGCTGAAGAGTGACAGGAAATGTGGGGAGAGAGAGAGAGGCGGGGAATGACATGCGGGAAAGAGCCACAGGTCGAATTTGAACCGAACTTTCGCACCAACTGAGCTAAACACCACTCCGGCTGCTTTATAGTTTTTAAAAATTACATTTATTTGCTGTTTAAAAGAAAGCATATCTAATAAAAAAAGACCAAAACCAACAAGGATCACACTAATGAGTCATTACTTTGCACACCTCTGCACTCGCCGTGCACCCTCATTACTATGAACATGGGTACTGTAGTTTAGAGTGTATTTATGTCAGCAGGATGCATGTGGGAGTGTTTATACAGAGAGCTGCAACTAAGCATTGTCCATTAATCGATGGATTAAATCATTTTTATAATTTTTTCTATAAAAGAATTTCTAAAAATGTCCGCTGTAATTGCTCAACTGTGGAAGCCACATTCTTGTTTCGTGCAACCAACAACCCCAAAGATGATCCATTTAGTTTCATCCAAGACAAAAGACATACCGCAAATCGTCACATTTGAGAAACTGTACATTTTTTTTTTGCATTTCTGCTTGGAAGACGACTCAAAACGATGAAGTGATTATCAAACTTGTTGCAGATTCATTGTCTGTGGATCGACTAATCGTTTCAGCTCCACTCCTGTTTAAGTAACATTTGCTAATGATTGGTTTCCACCGTTTTTATGTCTGCAGTTCAAGCTGTGAATGTAGTACAAGTACTGAGAGACAGACTCACGCTTTGCTGGTTTTATTTGATCATCATGCTGACAGATCTGTACTGTGGCTTCTCACCTGAAGGCCCGGGGCTTGTGTCTGCTGTGCGCCCTGGTTGAAGTAGGCCATCGGCTGTCTGTAGAAGTCCACCCAGGTGTTGTAGTCAGGATTAGAGGTCTGCTGAGATGCGGGACCAGCTGTCTGGCCTGAGGAAGCCAAAAAAACAAAGCAACACATTAGTAAAGAAGAAAATGAAATCACATCTGCAGGTTTGAGCTGCTCAATTAATATTTGTGTTGTACATCAGTCTACGAGTACGCACCCCAGGCTTTGTTGTACTCAGGAGCAGTGCTCTGGGCTTGGTTTTGCTGACCTGTTAACAAACAGAAGAATTACTTGAAACAGTTTCTATTAAGAAGATTTATTTTGAAAGTGTTTATTTGGTTTGTGTTTAATATAAATCTAAAATACTCTGACAGTAATGACCGGGGTTTTAGACTAAAGTTACAAACAGGATTTATGCTCATAATGCTGCGTAAATGCATGATTTCATCAGGCTTGTGTGAACAGACACAAGAAAAGGAGAATTCAATTTAAAAGTGGGCGTCGAGATGGTTGTTAAAACAAAATATCCTTTCCCTCTGAGTGACACTTGCCTAGCTTTTTATAATACTGCTCCCAGTCCATCTGGCCCGTCTGGGATCCATTGTGACCTGAAACCAGACACACATAACACCACCAGAAGTTACTGAAAGTGGGCTTTACTTTCCCCCTTTTCACCTTCTGCTCTCATCTGCAATTCTGTAGCCTAATGATTTCCATTGACGGCAAATTTAAAATGTGTCCGAACAGGAAAGAGACGGTTAGCCACAGGGAACGTAACCATCTCATCCCGAGCCTGCAGAAGACTTTGAAAGCGCAGCCAGGCTTCAAATTTATGGGCGACGAAATGAATTCAGGAGGTGAAAACTTTATATATTCTTTTGTTCCCTTGTTGAGTCAGGCACTGACCACATTTATCTAGCTGGGGAAGGATAAGAGCTATTGATTTATTGTGTTTTTAATATTTAAATCTGGTCCGATAGTTTACATTGTGTCTCGAAAGGCTAGAAGATTTCTTGCCGCGTTTACTTACTGTGCTCCTGTTGGCCTTGAGGCTGCCAGATTTGAAAAGTTGTACCCCATCCTCCAGTCATGAACGTCTGAGGCCCACTTATGCAAAAATAAAACAGACAATTCGATGTGAATAATTAACTAACTGAAATGTATGTCAGAATGTGACTCCGAGGAGTTGAGCCTTACTGTTGAGGAGGAGTGGTTGGTCCTTGGTTGTAGGGATTCATGCCGAAGCTGCTGTTGCCCCCCATTCCTGGGCCCTAAAGCAGAGAAAGGGAAGAGTAGAGTGAGGGACCACACTTGTGTTTAAAGGGAGCCAACAGGCAAGGTCAGAGGGCAGGTCCGAGCGCTGATGCACTCCATTAAGTCCATTTGATGGATTCTTCATGTTTAACCTCTGGTGACATCCTGCTGGCCACCAGGACCACAGCAGCCGAGCTCACCCCAGCAGCTCTCTGCATTGACATGTGCGCTCATGAATATCAGGCCAGACAATAGTGTTTTGGGCGAGTACTAAAGTAAGGGGGGGGCAGAGCCAGACCACCTACCCCAATTCTCTCATCGATCAGCTGGCGGGCCTTCTCCAACTGCTGAGGGGTGCCTCGGATGGAGAAGATGCGCACGTTGGGGTCGGTGTTGGGTGGTGGGTTTCTCTGGAGCTCCACGTGGGCACGGGACTGCTCTTTGATGTTCTTGATGGTTTCTCCACCTGAAAAACCATCAACAGGGCTGTAACTAACATTTATTCTTATTGTTGATCAATCTCGTGATAATTTGGAGGCCAGAAAATACAGAAAAATCTCTAGAACCTCAAGAAACGTCTGAAACCCTCCAACAACTTTCCGATGTCAAACAATTTTTGTAACTTTCCAACACCAGAAATTATTTAGAAGTGAGAAAATAAACTGTCTCCTCTCTCAAGCTCTCTATTCATTACTCCCACCGTTTCTTCCGTCACCATTCATAGGTACAAAAGACAGAAACACCATGAATGCCTTCAAGATGAGACCGTCTGAGAATGTCCCTTGCTACCCCAGTATTTAAACGATATTGCGTCTGCTCCCTCTCTTTGACAAGACGGCTTTTCGCTCAACTATGCACCTTCATAACAAACTTTTGACTTCCAACGTGGTCAGACGACACGTCGCATGAACTGGCTCTTTTCTAGCACAACCCAAACTTGATGCCCGTGCCTGAAAATCCAGCAAACTTTGAGGCTTCTTTGAGGTTTGATGTAATTAAAGCTGTCAATGTACAGAATTCAAACTCCTGACTTGACCAAGTGTGTCATCATACAATTCGCTCGCTTACAGTGGCGTGATAGTGCTACCTTATGAAGACTCCGGCATGTGTCCCACCACTTATCTACCATTCTGTGGTAACATCCATGCAAATCAGGAAACAAAAGGAGACATCTCTCCTGCACACCTCCCCCTCCTCGGCATCAGATGCCAGCTTCCCGACGTGTGGGGAGAGCAATTACACCAGCAGGGAGAAATGAAACATAGCTGGCAGGAGAAAAGGACCAAAATTGAAGCGTATCCTCCTTCTGGGATATCGTTTGTCTCTTTTACCCTTTTCATTCTTGACTCTGTGTTGTCCTCTGTGATGAGAGGCGGGAGTGAATAGGGGGCATATAGCTGCCACCACCCCCCCTTCACAATGCCCATCTGAACGAAAAAGGCTGAGGGTGCTTCCCGGAGGGACACCAGGGCTGTCCCAACATCAATTACACATTTGTTCACTTGTGGCTGACACTCGGATGACCCTGGCTGACCTCCGAATGAAAACGCTCATCAAAAACCTCTCCCCTCCCGTAGCCTATTCCTTGCTGCCAACAGACTGCACATGGGCCATTAACCCATTGTCAACCAAATGAAACTTCTGCCTTAATGAAGCCATTATGAGCTCTTCTAGTCAGACAGCAGAGAGCAATGAAGACCCTGACTATTCATTTCATGGACTGGGCTGTAGTGAGGACAGATAATACGGGCCTTATTAATGAGACTGGTTTAGTGAGCTGGAGAAAAGGAGGGGATACAAAAGTGCAACTGGTGACAGCATTCATGGCCAAGCCAAGGGACTGGTTAGCTGCTGGTGGGGGAGAGAAAAAAAAACCTCTTAGGCCTCAAGGGAGAGCAACATTAAATAACGTGGAAATAACTAATGCAACCGCAGCTTTACATCAAACCAGAGGCAGGAAGTTTGGATCAAAGTGTTGAAGAGAGCACAGGTATTTAAATTTGGCTCCTCTTCATTGTCCCTCTGGAGAAACTCTGCCATATGTTTAAGTTCTAGAGCTGAAATGATAATGATGGTCGAACATTAATCGTCATCCATTCGTTATACCCGTTTATCCTAGTTTAGAGGGTCACAGGAGACGATCCCAGCTGACACACTGGGTGGGAGGCGGGGTACACCCCGGACAGGTCGCCAGTCAAACACAGAGCAGACACATGGAGAGACACAATGAACCTAACAAGTCTCTCAATCATACTAAATGGAATATTTCGTGACTTTTCAGATGTGTCATGGGGCTTTTGACACCATTTTCTGACATTTTATAGACAAAACAATCTAAAATAATGACTCCTCGGTCCAGTATCTATACATTTTATATAAAGTTCAGTCCTTCCAAGTAAAAAAAAGTTTTTTTTTTGTTTATACAGCACTTTTATTCAAAGTGCTTTTGTACAATTTGTCTCTTATTACATTGCTACAGCTGTACAGTATGTGTATATCAGGAAAATGTATGAAAAGTCATAAAATGGGAAGTTTACGTTTCATTTGTGTCAAAAAAATCTCACCAACTTCTTTTTGAATACCATTTATATCACATAATCAAATCATTACAATTGAAGACACGATGAACATCAAATGGCTGAGTTTTTTTTTCTCCCCTCTGTTCCTGGTGAACATTACCAGATTATTTAAATCACTTTTAGTTCTCATTTTTTGGGGAAGTGACAAACAAACAAAAAACGTAATTATATAAAGACTACAGATATATTAAACTGGAAGTTGAAAAGTTTAACTATGTTAGGAGGAGGATAGAGTCCATTTTAAGTCAGCAGTTTGACAAAGAAATCTTAACTTAAAAAAAGGTCCATCTGCTCGCTTTGAAATAAGTAAAAGTCAACTTTTAACTGAGCAAACTCGACCTGCCAGAGAAAACCTAGAAAAATCTAGTATGTGGACTTTTGAGTTTAGATGTTTTTAAGTCAGAAATAATCCGTAAAGCTGTAGGATGCATGCACGTCTCTTGCACTGAATTCACGCTTGTAAAGCGTAAAGTCTGAGCAGGTTGGTGGGTGGCTTGATTCATCAAGCTGTGTGTGAGTGAGTGTGTGTAGGGGGTCAAAACAGAGGGGCAATGGGCTGCATATGGCATCGTAAAGATATTAATCACTGCACCCTTTAAGGGACGGCTGACAGCACCCAGACCCACCGCCATCTCCACCATATTGGCTCACTTCATATGCTAATGCACAGAGAGGGGGACGCAACGCCCAGGTTTATTTGTTTCCCTCGCCGCACTACATGCACAAAAGCCCCTTGACATTTCTATTGCCATGTTTTTATCTTAGGTAAAGAGGCCCCCTCCGACCCCGCCCACCACTGCATGCACGCACACACACACCAAGGCGACATGCATGCACACATAGCACACACACACACTCACAGCTCCTTCCAATGCAATGGTCAATGACTTTTAAATAGCTGGCAATAGAGTGGGCATGAATAGCCAATAAGCTAATTCCTCCTATTCATTCCCTTGCTGCACTCTATTGGGCTGAAAGACCCTCATTAGATGCCAAGCAGCCTTCCACATGATTGAGGGCTGTTATTATGCACCTTTAACAATTAATGTCACATTACACGCATTATCCCCGTCATTAAGCCCTTAGTGAAGCCAATGAATGCCACTTGTGCTGTATACATGAGCCCTGGAGGGAGAATAGGAGGGTGGTCACTCACCCCCTCTTCTCATCAGTTTCACGCAGTGGCAGAACACCAAACGGCATTCACTTATTAAAAAGGGAAAAGGCAATCTGGCGAGTTGGATATAGATCGTTCATATTGATGAACTCTATTATTTATTTGAGAGTTGTGAGACGACCTCACAGCGAGAAACCGGGCAACTTTCAAATACAAGCTACTGACAAAAGGGTCGTAGCTTTACATACAAAGCACACAGAAAATTGTTCACCGGGGTCCTCGCAGCATTAATAATCGTTTAAATCAACTTCTAGAGAATTAATCTAAACATATTTTATTACCTTTGCCAATCACTAGTCCACACTTGTCAGCAGGTACTGCATATGTCACCTCCTGCAGTCCTCCAGGTCCTCCCATGTTACAGTCACCTCGCCCTCGACGTCCCATTATACCTCCAAACCCGTCTCGCTCCTACAGGAAGAGAGACAAAGAAATAATTTGAAAAAAAAAAAAGGAAAAGGAAAAAAATGGCAGTTCAGTTTTTTTCTTTTTGCAAAACTTCCTAAATTGCTTCAATTTAGGAAGTTTGAGTTTATTTCAACATTTAAAACCTGTAACAAACTTGTTCAAGGTGACAGTTTGGTTTCTGCAATAGTAATCTTTATGTTGGGTTGTATTATTATACTGTTTATTAACAATGTGCCTTAGCGACACTGATCACTGCCCTATTTTCCAAAAAAACACACCAACACTGGACAGAAACAGAAGGAAAGGAAACAAAGGACAACGCAGACACACCTGAGCAGTTTGAACCAGTTCATTGATGAGGTGGACCGCATGGTGGCAGTGGTCGGGCTGGCCCATCACCTGAGCAACTCGGTCAGGACTGACTCCATCATCTGGACGGCAAACGCATGGGACACAAAAGGTCTTTAACTGCTCCAAGATTGTATATGTCACTATCGAGTGCTTTAAATACAAATCATTGAGTAAAATAAGTAAGCAGTGTGATATTTGCAGACTTTCACTGTTTGCAGATTTGGATTTCTCAGCTCAAGTGAATAAGTAGGAACCATGGTACCCACAGCGTATGTTTTAATTAAAGTTCTGCACGTGATTTTATTTGTTCACCGCTGCAATACTAGATGGACGTGATTAGACCACACAATGTCCCACGGTATGACTGTTTATGTATGCATAGAGCATTTTTGGTGGAGATTCCCTTATTAGCTGTGTGTTATGGAAAAGTCTGTCTTTCTTCAACTTCTTTAATGTTATCTTGTCTATCAATGATCTCGTTTGGCTTCACAAACTTGTTGGAGAAACACACGAAGCCAATCGCAGCTCTTGAAAACACCTCCAGTTTTAGAGATTACACATTTTTGCTTTGATTGATTGCCATCATACGGTCTTGTTTCATCTCTGTACCTTGTTTGAACTGGATCCTAACCCCCGCATCATTCTGAATCTTCTTGATCATTTCTCCGTTCCTGCCAATGATGATACCGACAGCAAATCTGGGCACGACCACCTGGATGATCAGGACAGAGAGACAAAGTCAGAAAAGATCAAGCATTCTCTCGTGTAAATAAATAAAAAAACATTATCTTTGAAAAGAAAAGAAAAAGATCTTACATCCAGACTGCTTCCTCCCATTTTGGATCCAAAGTCTGCTCTGCCAACCCTGAAGTCTCCTTGGTCCTTGTCTCGGATAAGCTTCACCACAAGTTCACGAGCTTGCTGTAAAAAGACACACCAAACTCTATTAAAAATATTACATTTTAACAAAGAGTGCTGCATGGGATCATAACAAAAGTCCAAAAACAAAAAGATGTTTTAAAATGTTTGTGTGGAAGACTGAAGGCGTAAAATGTGTAAAACTGAGTGTAAACTGGAAAGATTGCAACACACACTGAGCTCTTCTGAGACTGACCTGAACTTTGTGGGGATCCCCAGTGATTCTCAGGGGCTTGTCTGCTCCGGTGGGCATGGGGTCATCCTGAATCATTATCATCTGCACTCCTGTTCTCTCCTGCAGGGGTACAAACAAACAGGAGCAGAAAAAACACATCAAAGAGCTACCTGGGCCCAGTCGACCATTCACTCTGAAAAGAGATAAAAAAGGGGAATTCTGCCACATCCTGGCAATTTATACCAACAAGGGAATAACTGATACAAGTAATCTGAAACCTTTGTCATCAATGTGTAGTTAAAATAAATATAACACAATGTGAGCAGATTAAGAAAAAAAGAAAACAGTAATCAAGTCATTTTTTATGCGAGTTCAAAATTATTTACTAATGATAGTCATGACAATTAAACCACATGCACCATTTGTTTTAAATGGTACAAAAACATGTTTCTGTTAACTTGTTGGTATCATTGCAAAGTTTATGCACCAGCTTTAAATGTGATTTACAACAATGTGACAAGCAGCACAAAGTAAGAGAGAAGAAGCTCTCAGCAATGTCATTTTGTATTTTAAATTATTTAACATGTTAATCTAAATATTTATCCCGCTACATAAAGCTAAAGAATATTTGTCTTAAAGATCGTTTAATGAAATTGTTCAAGGAGCCTCCTGTGTACCACTGTGTTGACAACCACAGAGAATCGCAGAGGTTTTTTTATTCCAGCTCCAAATCAGCCACAAAATTGCCCAAAGATCGAATTATTATGGCTCTACTATTTATTTCTAAAAAGCTGCTAGCGTGGAATTGTAGAGTGCACATACTACCCTGAAGGTTTTAGCAGTACACCAGTTGTCATCTACTGCATGCTAGTTGGCTTAGCCTGGTTGATCATGCTCATGTAATGTGACCGCCATCTGAACGGCAAAAAAAATGAGCTGGAGGACCCTCCTATGACAGTTTAGCTTGACTGTACGGGAGCGTCACATTTTTCCAGGTTAGTTACAGCGAGAATAGACAAATTTAGTAATCGAGTTGGGCATTGGACTTGTCAGATAACTAATATTAAACGTTGCAAACAGACACAAAAAGCTGAGGGGAGAAAGAGATCCGATAATCTCTCTCCTTGTTTCTTACTAATTCAGAACCAGTTTTTTTAGAGCTCAACCTTTAACTTTTCACTGCAGAGAATCTGATTTAAATTTAACCTTTACAAAGATGGTGAGGAAAAATATTAAACAGCAAGAAATATAAGGTTGCCCCATGCTTTACTGTAACTGGCCTACTACTACCAGACCTGCAGTTGTTTGATGGTCTCTCCTCCTTTGCCGATGACCAGGCCGACTTTGTTGGCAGGGATAAGGATCTGTTGGATGGAGCTGTTGCCGTCCATGTCACTGTGGAAGCCTGGACCATACCGACACTGCTCCACAATCTCACTCAACAGCCTCTTGGCCTGACTGCGGGGGTGGAGTGAGAACCAAGAAACAACATTTGTCACCAACAATTACAGACTCTACACAAGAAACAGTTTTTCTTTGTTGAATGTGAAAGAAGTGTTCAGGTGATTCAGTGACTGATTAAGAGGAGATGTGAAAAGGGATTTGAGTTCATGCCCTCTGTGTCACAACAATGGGGCACACTTTCCGAATGCTCTGTGGAGTTTCAGTAAATCTGTCAAAGTTGAGAGGTGAGACTTACTCAATGTTCTCTGGGCTCCCAGTCAGTGTGCAGGGCCTGTCCAACATGCCTCCACTGTCTGTTAGAAAACAAAGCACAACAATTAAGGATGCTGCATGTTTTCACAGACATAAGAATGAGTAGTCAATGATACACTCAGGTGCTTTCACAAAAACTTAACATGAGTTATGTTTGTATCACAAGGAAAAAAAAGGACAGCAGCAACAGCTTTGATACAACGGCTTCTCATTATGCAAACTGCTAATTTAATTTCTAAAATGTCAACAGAAAAAAGTATTGCTTCATATTTCCAACAAATTTCAAGTCTTATGTCACAAAATCCTGCTTATACTTGTACATCCTAAACAGTTTTAGATACTTTGTCCTTTACAGGAAATGTGTTTCCGCAGCCTGTACGTGCCCTTCATACATACATAAACACAAGATACATTGAGATAAGAATATATACACATTTATCACATTAAAACACATACAACCGTCCCTGTTCTGTGCATAGCACCCCCTACAGGATTACCGGGGTGCTTCGTTTAGGCCTGCTATAGCAGAGGTTACAAAGCTCCTGCCATAGCGAGCACGTTTGCAGGTCAGGGTCCTGTATCTGCATGGCGATGGTAGCAGTATGAATGATGAGTTGATGAGGGGGTGTCCGGGGTCCTGTGCTATACTGAGAGATCTGCGTGCAATGGCTGTATTGTTGAGGTCTGAGAGATTGGGGATCTGGAGACCAAAGAATTTGTAGGAGTAGTGTGTAATGCCTGTCAGTATGTTCTTATTTGAGGCGGTTAACATGTTATAGAAGCAGGTTGAACAGTAGAGGATGACAGGTTGGACTATGCTCTTGTAGAGTAGTAAGAGAAGCTGGGGGGGAAACAGAAAGTGCTTTGAGTTTGCGGATGGCAGAGAGTCTTTGTTGGCAGCGTTTGTGGATGTCAGTGGTGTGATGATCGAAGTTCAGTTTATTGTCCGGGGTGAGTCCGAGGTATTTGATGGACTCCACAGTATCTACTGATTCACCGTTGATCATTGTGGGGTTATGGATGAGGTTGTGTGCTGAGCTATGGATGCTGGAAGTGTTGACGATCAGTTCTTTTGTTTTCTTGACACTGAGTTCTAGGTGATTGTGCACCACTGTGTGAAGTGGGAGATGGAGTATTGATATCTTAAAACAAAGTTATTGTCGTTGGGAGTTCTTTTACTGGAGGTGGTTCAAAACCTTCAGACCTTCAGACTCCACAAGACATCTGCTGTTTTAAAAGACCATTCTCAACACACTGCCAACAGGAAACCTTCAAGATGCATATTACAGGAATATTCAAGCTGTTGCCAAACTCTTGTGCAATCCGACAGCAAACAATGCAGTTACCATGCTGGCATTACACATTGTGTCTTATCTAAGAGGTTACGCCTACGGTAGGAAGGGCAGGACAAGGCCAAAACCATTTTCAATTTGTCCTTTTCTGTGCTGCTGTTGTACTGTATATGCTGAAAATGTTTGTTCATGATTTGCACTTTTCTCATGCGCTATGTGCTTGTCAGTGCCCATATAATAAGAGATAAATTGCTTAGCAATCTGAGCTCCAATGGGAATTTCACCGATGTTGGATCATTAAAGTCTATCTTATCTAAGTTGTCCTGAACCCGAGATTTGGTGACCCAGATGTGATGGCTGTTACTATTGAAAGGGCCTAAGAGTAAAAAGTCACTGCGATATTTAACTCCATGTCAATCAGGCGGTGGAGTTACAGGATCTTTAGGAGAAGATAGGAAATTCACAGTACACACACATAGAAAAAGAAAAAAAACACATTAAGATACCAAGAGCCTGAGGAGCACCATAGCAAAAGTCATGCTGTTATTTGGTCCCAAAAACTTTTGACATTGTAATTGGAAAGAAATCATGTTGTGGAAATTGCTCAGAAACTCTCTTATTGTTAATATACCCTGCAAAGCCATCCAGCCACTGAATGCCCTAGTTTGTGGTTGTACAGTTTTCATGAGGCTGTGATTATCCTGGAGGTCACTACAGGTTATTTCATATAGTCAGGTCAAGTTTCAAAAAATGGTCTCACTACAATGAAATGGGCACTAAAATCATCACATGAATACAACTGGAGTCTCAGCTTCCCAGTCATACCCAATTTATGCAAGTATGCTGAGCCCTGTATGCTGAATTATTCAAGTACATAGGGTGAAAATAACTGCAGTATAAATACATACACTGCATGAATAAAACTGCCCAACGCTGTATGGGGTGAGAATAAAGGGGGCATGTCAGTAAAGGGGTTTTGTGGGTAGCCAACAGAAACTATTCTCATTCAGATATCTTGAGGTGAGAGGTCAAAGGACTCAGTTTTTACATAGCCAAAATTAAGCATAACTTTGGAATGTAATAAATGTGTTCTGAGTTTGTCAGACCAAAGGCTTGTTGTGTTTTAAACCACCCAGCCAAATTTAAATGATATGAAATTAGGTGTCAAAATCACTCGTGGGAGCAGTCAAGCAGCAATTTTGAAGTGACTGAAACGTGTCAGATGAGTTCAGACTAACATTAAACACTGAGCGAGATTAATTAATCTCTGTCTCTCTGCAGGGGCATGCTCAGGTTGGCCTCAGTGTGTCATCGAGCCACCCTTTAGGACTGCCCAAAAAATCCTGGACTGAAAACTGGTGAAAAACTGTTTTAACCTCCAACTCCACATTTAAGTAATATATTGTTCAAAGTCTTTTCACATGTTTTCTGCAACTATTTAAAAAAAAAAAAAAAGTATTCTGAAATAAATCTCAGTATTGCCTTTACACAGAACATACCTGAAGCAATCTGGATCTTACAACCTGATTCCAGCTGAATTCTTGAGATCTGCTCTCCTCCTTTTCCAATGACTACGGAGGCGGAGGAGGAGGAGTAGGGAGAGAACAGACTATTTTAAGCCTTTTTGAATTTAGACAGGGGCCACAAGCAGTGACCCAAAAACTGAGTAAAATGTCAATATTGATGATTACATGTCAAACATTAATACAGACTATAATGAACTGAAGGGCTACTTACTGAATCCCACCATCTTATCAGGCACTTTGTAGTCTTCTGTCGCAAGAGCCCTGGGAGAGATTGGGACAGATCAATAACTCTGGCAGACCAAAGAAAATGAAAATCAAGAGAAAAAAAAAACTGAAATAATTAAAGCTGCATCTAGTGATTATATTCATTATACAAATTTCAGAAAAAATGGCCAACAAAACAGCTTATTCAAATAGCTTCTTTTGTCTGACTAACTTCTAAAAGATATTTAGTTTACAGTCATAGAAAAACAGCAAATATTTACATTCGAGAGCCTCAATCCAGTGATTTTTAAAAAATTCATTTATTGAAGTAGTTTTAGAGAAAAATATTTAGACCCTGTTTTGATAGTGTTTACAGATATTTTGGAAAAATATTTAGACCCTGTTTTGATAGTGTTTACAGATATTTTGCCGCTTCCAGCTTCAAAAATCAGACAAATTGTTCCGTTTTCTTTTTTTTTTTAATCATAGTGAAATAAATTACTTTTTTTTTTTTAGGAATGTTGGTCAATTGAGTAAATTGAAAGTCAACTTTTGTTAGAGTTCATATACCTATCACTTAGGCAATGGATCAAAGAATAGTATGATAATGAAAGACAAACTGCAGCTTAGAAACTTCCAGCATAAAACTCAAATTAACCAACAATAACAGCATATAGTAATTATATCTATACTTATTTTGGTCAGATGGAGAAACACCTTTTATCTGTCTTTTAGAAAAAGCTCTATAGTTAGGTAAAATAAAGAATTTGTGATTTCAAAACTTAGCTAACAGAATACATGCAAAGTGCATTAAAAAGGAAGAGAAACAGAAACGTGAGTATGCTCTGCTCACCTTTGATGTACCATTGCACTGAGGTGGTTCCCTACTGAGAGAATTGACAGGAAAGCAAACCAATTAACATGTGAGAAACAATCTGAGACCATGATTAAAAAAACAAAAACTTAATATCGGTTTGTGTGATATCTGACAAAGCAGAAAAATGAAAAACGAATGAGTCAGTGCTGGAGGGGACGTGAGCAGATGGATATATAGTCCTGCCAATCCTTCGTGTTCGTGTCTGACCCACAGCGGGGGACTTTCACCAGCATGGTAATCAGGTCTGTGAGTGTTTCAATCAGAGCCATTCAGGAAGAGCGAGGCAACAGCCGGGTCAGTGGTTGCTGGTCATGAATTGAATTTTGACAGGTAGCACCTAGCAAGGGTCCTGCAGGGTCAGTGGAAGATGCGCTGCCATGAACGTGAACACCTGAGTTGATATCTAGCAGCTTCAATCAATTTTATGGTCGTTTGCTCTGATTTCACTTCTTCTGGAAATGCATCGGGGTTAACGCTCGAGAATGGAACAGCTATGAATATAAAACAGGAGGTGAATTCACACAAGGACAAGACTGCAAGATAAAATGAGAAAGACTCAAGTGCCTTTGGATATTTTTGTTTGATAATTAAAAACGCAGAGAGATAACTGCAGTGCTACATTAGTTCCCCCCGCACTGTGGGACAACCTTGACGGAGAAAAACTGAGGACAAATTGTTGCAAACAATAACAGTGCGTCACACAAACCTAAACAGAATTGCATACAATTTATCCATCCATGCATTCAGAGCTGAACTATCATACAAACAACTGTGACAAGATAAGAGGAGGACGGGATAAATGACTAGTGTTTCCACTTCAGGGATATGAAACGGATCAAATCTTTTGTACGTGTGCAAGGCACAGCGAGATAGAATGACAGATTTTTCACTATACTGCCGTTCCAGACACTTAATACTCCATGCAAACATGAAAACATAAAACCATGGCTCTCACTTCAGATTACAGTCCCCTACGTAGCTCCAATCTGTTGTGTACAGCCAGGCTGGCAAACAGCAACACAGAACCATAACATTTAGAAATCAATTCATAAAGCGGAGTAAGTGGCAAACAAGTGGAGGAAGAGTTGTCACTATATTAGTGACCGAGTTTGATAGGGAAAAAGACAAAGTTTAATAGGCATTTGTTCTGTTTGATCCAGCTTATTATAAAGGCTTTAGACCAATCAGCGCCCGACGAGGAGCTACGGGTGTGATTTAACGTTAGGTGTGTAATGACGTGTGAAAAGTGGTGGAAAATAGTGTCTGCTAAAGAGGTTAGTGTAGCATCCATTGCTTCATACTATTTCACTATAGATAAAAAAGGTAAACGCAGGGAGGAAGAGGACTGTGAGCAAGTAAACATGGATGTTAAATGTGAGTCAACGCTGAATTTATACAATACACATCAGCTTCAAGTCAAACTGGACTGTTGAGCTCGTGTTTGTTATTATGCAGGAGAATACTAGCTGTCCAGCACACGTCTCCCCTCTCTTTCTAATCATTACTAATTGGTGCATTTCACGTATTTAATTGCCTTTATTCTGTACAAAATCCACATATGTGAGATAGTAGCAATAAATCTTGAGATGAGTTCAGACCATTAATTGTTTAAAGTTGAAAGTGGCTCAACTTTTGATAGACTGCAACTCATTATTATGACGCAAACCCTGTATTTCTACTGTTTAACGGCCGTTGCAATGATTCTTTGTTAGAAAGGTCAACTCTATGTAGCTTTGTTCACTGCCCACACTGTTGTGCTCAGTAGCCATTTCCCTCCGTGGAAAAACAACCCGTCAATCAGACCCTTTGCAGGCGAGATTAATAACAGGGATGTCATGTTGGTTTGACTGAGATTGACGCAGCTGTACAGGTTTGTATGTTGATTTACAGAAATAACTTTTAAATTGGCATAATTCAGCTATGGGCATGAAAAAACCTTTGAAAGGTAAGTACTCCAAGGAGGTGCTGCTTCAGCTTTTGTCGACTGAAAGGAGGAAATAAATAAATAAATAAAAACCCTTCCCAACAGAAATGGCAACTTGTCAGAGTGCATAATGAAGTGAAACGGCAATTCAGTCCGATTTTTAGGCTAAACTTTATAGGTTTGAGCAAAAGCTGACATAAAAAAAAAGGAACACAAACGCGCAGTTTGAACAGGCAGAAGACGGCCACTTAGTGTTTATCCCCTCACTGTAGAAAGGAGATGCTCTGAGAGCTTTTATGTAGCAGGATGGTGTTTTTATGAAGGTGTCCACATACATGTTCCGCAGGATAAAAGCCTCCGAGAGTGGTTGCGAATGTAATAACAATACATCAGCCTACAGACCCGTAATATGCGTGTGTGTATAATTTTAGGCTTACCTCCGTTGTCTAGTGAACGTTTCTGGCCTCCAAAGCCGTACAGGGAGGGGTCTATGACCGGAGAGGAGCTGTTCAAGTTGGGCATCTGATCTCCTCCCATCTTGGCGGCCATCTAGACAACACACACACAAACAACAGTAAGACAGATGGAATAAAGGGGCGAAAAGTGGATATGTGATGATATTCTCTTTGAACATACACTTCTTTTTTGTGTGACACATTCGCTTTTCTCCTTGTTTGTGTTTGCTGTGAAGCTGACTAAGCCATCTGCTGTGGAGACTTTTCTTTTTGACAGCAGCTGGAAAAAAAACAAAAAAAAAACCTGCACTTTGTACAACTTCAGCAAGAAGGAGCCTGATACAGTTTTCTTGTAGAGGCTGCCGATGGTGGCGCTTTCTCCGAGCTCGCTCTCTCACTGAGTAACCTAACCTTATTATGATTTCACTGACAAATGACACAGATCATCATGACAAACAGCAGTATCTCAGGTTTGCCTGTTGGAGATGTTATACAAGACATAACAGCTACCTACACAAAAAAAACCAAACATTTCCAGCATGTTGAAGTACGATAATTTGACATCTCTGCACTTTTACCCTCAAATGTAACATGTTAACTGTTGTCACTCACGTAAGCGACAAGAACTTTAGTGTAAAATAGGCCAAACATGTCATTTAAATAAAGAACTATCTCAACAAAGCAAGAGTAAACAAGGATAGGATTACACATTTGATGCCAGCTTGCAGCGAGAACAGTAGACGCACATCACTGGAGGTGCGAGGCTATCAGAATACGCCTGCGTGCCACAAAAGTTTAATAATGACAATGACTTGGATCTTCATCAGGTCAGAATGAAGCGGGAATGTAGCGTCATTATTAAACCTCTGTGGCATTAAGTGTACAGGCGTTTTTTTCATTAAAGCCTTTCAGTGACTAAACATTTAGTCAGAATTTACTTTTGTAAATCAAAATCAATACACGACTGGCCCAAAGAACAATCACTGTGCATTTCTTCAGAGACATATTTCTCCTGGAAAATATCCAACCCCTGCATTCAACTTCAAGAATGCGGCATGTCTTATTTGCATTACAGCTCAGGTGAAAAACCACTACAAGCTGAAGTAGATGCTCGTGTTCTGCTGCGATGGATTTGAATCTCCAGTTTTGCTGTAGGAGAGCGCCCAACAGCATTTTCCACTCCCCGTTAATCTACCACCTCTCCTTCCACACAAAAGTATAGCATTTCAGAAAATTACACTAAATTGACATCTGTGCCTGACTGGATTTTTTTTCCTTTTTTCTCCACAATATGAAAATATAGTGACAGCAATTAGAGTCTTCCATCACCTTCAGGGATGATTATCTACTTCAGAGCCCGCAAGTGGAAGTGAGAGGGGTGCAGTGGAAATAAAGAAGGCAGGAAAAGAAGCAGGTGTGGGGTTGCCGTTTTTTCCCCCCCGTGACATTGCGATAGCTGCGCATGTCGAGCAGCCTGAAAAGCATTTTACATGAAGGCAACATTCAAGAAAACGCTTAATCTTTGTGTGAAATCAGTGGTTTGTTTTCACTGAATCTGGGCTGATACCTGAGAAGCATTTTCTCAATCACCTGCCTGTTTCATCAGCTGTGTGGGTGTAGGGTGTCGTTGTTATGACAGTAACTCTATTGACATGCTGAGTAGTTCAGTTTACCTGCTTTGTTCCAAAAATAAATCTTGTTTTATTAATTACATACATCATAAACACTAATTTCCCCTTGTTGCTTGTTTAGTGACACCATATTTTAAATTCATCTGTGGGTACGGTATTCGTTGCCACAGGCTCAGACGCCACAGACTGGTGGAACCCGATCTATTTTATCTATTACAGCCCTCTGTCCTCACTAAGCCTCACCCAGAAACTGAGCTAAAACAATTTCAACAGTGGACAATTTTTTTTTTTTTTTTATATACTGTTTTGTGTCTTTTTATGTGTAAGAAAACAGAAAATCTGTACAACAATGATATGAGATGCACTACCAGACATAAGGACAGTTTTTACCATCAGACTTCTGAGCTCATAATCGAACAGGACTTCTGTCTGCACAATATGCACCGCCAAACATGACTGCTGCTACTGTTCGAGGACTTGACTTTTAGTTTTTTGTGCAATACCCCAGTAAAAAACGTGTTACTTTACTCTGTCTGCAAAAATGCAACTAAACAGGACGGCTGCTAAAGTACCAGGACGTCGTTTTACTCTCAATATTTTGAAAATGTATCTATTTGTGCTTTGATACCTATCCAATCCTGGTACATGCCTGATAAAACCTCGTCACACTTGTACAGCTTATACAACACTTTTATTATTCTACTTTGTGTGTAATGTCGTTACACAACTGGAGCGCTGAGCTGACCGGTTCTTCTCGTCTAACACAACACACACAACTTATTGTGCTGCTGACCCTGTGTTAACTTGCACATGACAAATAAACCTGAAAACTGAAGAGAAAAACTGAAACTGAGTCCACCCAGTCACAGGCGCGGGGGACAGAGACTGTGTGGCATTGAAGTTAAGAACTTTCTGTTCCCTCAATTTAAATGTCAGCATGGCAGAACATAGTGCACAGCTTTTGTCAGTGATCTGTAGTTATGTTGATTTAGTCATACAACGCTACAGCAGCTTTAAGACAACTGCTGGCTTTTTTTCTTTTTTTTTTGCCAATTGAAAAAAGACAAACAGGAAGACATGTAGCCTTTTCACAACTGATCAGGTGTTTCACTGTGTGCAGAGGTCTCTACATGGCATCTTACAGAATAAAAGCACCTAAAATAATGAAAGAATTTGCTGATTTAGATGTGTACCACACAAAATGAAAGATGCACGTGCATGCGCTTATATATTCCTCGCAGCAGTCGGTCAGGTTTACAGTCATGCAGTCTGGTGGATTTTGTGGCAAACTGTCTGGTACAAACTGTCTAACCTACAGTTGAACCCTTCGATGCCTACTGAGGCCTCTGGGTAACACACTGTGAGCTGGACCTGCCTCCAAGACCGATTTCACTTCTTTAATGCAATCTTTGCTGAGTGAATATACATTTAAAAAAACAGAGCAAGCTTAAATGGTAGGTTCAGACTTGAAGCCAGTAAAAATGG